>NW_010518479.1:0-81505 GCF_000687285.1 Phaethon lepturus
CAAGAGGTAATGGTTTTAAACCAAAAGAGGACAGAATTAGACTAGATAGAAAGATGAAGTTTTTCACAGCGAGGGTGGTGAAACGCTGTCACAGGTTTCTCAGAGAGGTGGTAGCTGCCCCATCCCTGGAAACGTTCCAGGTCAGGTTGGATGGGGCTCTGAGCAACCTGATCTGCTTGAAAATGTCCCTGCTTAGTGGAGGGCGGTTGGACTAGATGACCTTAAGGTCCCTTCCAACCCAAAGATTCTGTGTTCCTATGATGCTATGATCAAAAGGCAATAGATTTTAGTTAACTGATATTTCTTGTATTCATAGGATACTCTGTGCAAGATCTGGAGCTACGACCACTGGGGTCTGAATCAGCGACCAGCATTACTTCCTCAGCTATGTGGTTTACAGTGAATATGAGAGACAGCAGGATGTTCTGTGTTTCTGAACTAATGATGGACGATATAGTCACACCACTGTAGTGCTATGGTTCTAATTTTACATTGTACCAAATGATAATGCAGCTACCTGCATCTAGAGAACAAGTCTTATGAGAAGCGGCTGAGAGAACTGGGGTTGTTTAACCTGGAGGAACGGAGGCTGAGGGGAGACCTTATTGCTATCTACAAGTGCCTGAAAGGAGGTTGTAATGAGGTGCATGTTGGTCTCTTCACCCAAGTAAGAAGTGATAGGATGAGAGGAAATGGCCTCAAGTTGCTCCAGAAAAGGTTTAGATTGGATATTAGGAAAAATGTCTTCACTGAAAAGTTTATCAAGCATTGGAACAGGCTGCCCAGGGAAATGATTGAGTCACCATTGCTGGACGTATTTAAAACACATGTAGATGTGGTCCTTAGGGACATGGCTTAGTGATGGACTTGATAGTGTTAGGTTCACAGTTGGACTCGATGATCTTAAAGGTCTTTTCCAATGTAAATTATTCTATTATTCTATGGTTCTGCTTGTTGCTGGATCACTCATACTTCTCTTGATACTACATTTTTCCACTTCTGCACTCTTTCTGGCCCAGTCCTCCCCTGTCTTTGCTCCTTGGACATTTTGTGTCTCTATCACTCTCATTCTTCACTTCTGTTCCTCCCTCTAGAGCTGGGACAATGCTATCTGATGACATTTTTGTTCCAAGAGCACAAAAGAGGAGCAATGGTGTGAATTTACCAAGGGTGAAATTTTGCCTGACAACCCTGATTGCCTTCAGTGGCATGATGGACAAGGACAGAAAAATGGATGTTGTTTAGCTTGAATCCAGGAAGTGTTTTGACACAGACTTACAGAGCATCACAGTATCCAAATTGGTGAAATCTGGACTGTACAAATGGATGGTCATGTAGGTGAAAGATTGATTGAATCACCATGCTCAAGGGGTTGTGATCAGTGGAATGACGTCCAGTTGGTGGTGGTTAATAGTGGTGTCCCTCAGGGATTAATATATTGGGCCCAGAAATATTTAATGCATTCATTATTGAGATGCACACTGGGATGGAGTATAACTTGAGGTAATTTTCAGTCTGTATCAAATTGGGAGGAGGAAATGATACACTGGTGGCTGGAGTTGGTAGTTAAGGACTTCAGCAGGTTGGAGAATGCTCTGACTAGACGCTCAAGAAGTTCAAAAAAGGCAAATGAAAACACATGCATCTGGGATGAATTAACCCCATGCAACAGTGCAAGCTGGAGGCCAATTGGATATAAAGCAGCTTTGCAGAAAAGGAGCTGGGGATCCTCGTGGACAGCAGGTTGAACATGAGCCAGTGGTGCTCATGTGCTCATTCCCTACTGGGAATGGTCCCTGGATCATGCTAACTTCTGAACCATGTTTGGGCATTGTTTGGGAGAATACGAGTTGGCAAGTGCCTGAAAAATGCCAAGGACACTTCACAATTTGACAATATAGAAGATTATGTGCCAGTGCCTGTGAATGATCCCTGGCAGCATTTAGTTTATTAGTGTAGACCTAACCTGTAAGGCTGCAAGTTGAGAGAGAAGAGTGTCAACATGAGGTTGCCATTCCACAAGTGGAAACGGAAGAGAGGAGTGTATTTCAAGCATTCTTTTCACCCAAAATTCCTTGTCCCAAAGGTTTAATAGTAATGCTCACACTATGAGGTGTAGTGATATCTTCTTTGGGATTGGCATTAGCATCATGAAAGATTCAGGCAGTACCACCCAGCACCAGTCTGAACCAGGGGTATGTCAACACTTCCTGAAGGTTTCATTTCTTTGTCTTTCTCTCTGATGACCATAAGCATCAAATGCTCTAGTGTATTCCTGTTTGAGCACATTTTGTGTAACTTTTTTTGTCCAGCCTACAAGTCATGTGTGGGTGTTTTTTGAAAAACTTCTTGGTTTGCCCAAGATTTCCAGATGTGTAACATACCTTTTATAATGAAAAGTCCTGGCACTACTGTACAAGTATTTACATGTGGATCATGAATGGGAACAGTATTGTAGGACTTTTCATCAAGGATGGATGCGTGCCTGGAAGTCTCGGATATGACCATTTGCACCATGAAACTCAGTCATGGGACAGCCAAGGTTTTCCAAACAGCCTCAGACTTAATACATTTTCACAATAAATCTAATGCTTTTAGAAATCATTGGACTTAGCCTATATATGGTAAAAGCTGCTGTCATCTGGGAAATCCCCGTGCTGCACGGTGATCCCTCCTTCTTCTACCCAAGGAGGCAGCTAGGGCAAGCTGCCCCTCTTGCTCCCCCGCGGGTGGCCCTGACTGCTTTCCCTTTCTTCTGTTTTTGGGAGCAAGGCTGCTCTGTTCTGAAACATATGACTGTAATCATATGCAAGTGCCCATGAACTATTACAATATATATTAATTTAAACAGGAATGAGATTAGGTTTAGAAGCCATCCCCTCCCCCATTACATATTTGTTACAATTTCCTGCTATTGTTGTAGATTTCTTTCACAAAGCAATAGAAAACTTTGATGTAGAATTAACTGAACCTGTTTTACATATTCAGTTTTTGTTGGCAGTGGTTTTATGCTCCTGGCTTTGGTCTCAATGCACTACGTACACTGAATGGGAATTTTCAAACATTAATATATACATTTTCAATAAGGAAGAAAATATAAACTCTAAGCCCACCTACTGCTTGTATGGCAAGATTTAATAGGGTGATTTCTTAGCATGCAGGAGCATGGACTTAATTATAAAAGTACTGTAAATCCACTAGTGCCCTACAATTGATTTTACATGCACACACATAACACACACATTTATGTATGTACAGAAGCTTCTACAGTGAGTGAGAAAGAATTAAATTTATGCCAGATGTTTGCCCCCTCAGAGAAACCATTAAGAAAAGTCTGTATAGGTGTATGCAATTGAGATGGTTAGAAAGATGCTTTCTCTTTTGTAAAAAGATCGAAGTATTGATATTTCAAAATTCCTTAACTTAAAAAAACTCCAAAGCTTTTCCTTTCTTCATGACTTCCTGCTTTCCTACATTTCTTCTTGCCTGCCTGCCCATTATGTACCTTCTTGGCTCCCTACTTTCCTACTTTTCTTCTACTGGAATAAATCAAGAAAGAAATTAAGAACCACAGAAAATATTAAAAAAAACCCCAACAACTTCTCGTTTCTTTAACTTTATTTTGACAAAGTGTGCAAAATTTCGTTCCTTATAGTATTACGTTTAGAAAATTCTTCACATTTTCAGAGCAAAAACTATAGATAAGCTTTCACGGTTTTGTAAGTTTGTTGACTGAATAAAGGAAAAATGGGGATAGGAAAAAAATCAGTTTCCAAAAAGGAAAAATAAACTAGCACGAGTGAGGTTTCCCTCCACTCCTTTCATTTTCATTAATTGTTTATTATGTTCTCATGTTTCCTTTAGGAATGGTAGATAATTTAAGCTACAATATCTATAAAAAAGTTTGCAACTTTTTTACTTTTTTTTTTTCAGTTGAAATCATCCATCACAACTATTTTTTATGAAAAGATTCATTCTAAAGATCATCAGATTGATTTTTAAGCAGATTTAATTTCAGATACTGATGATGAATTCAGAGATACATTTGCTGCATGATGCTCAAGTTTGGTTGCTGGCTTTGTAAAATGATGGTCTCTTTTTGCTGGTGTCTCTTTCTCTCTAAGCAGGGAGAGAAAGAATGTCTTAGGTCCATTTACTCTAACCGTAACATCTTCTCTGACATTCCTGCATCAGGATTTTAGCTTTCCTAAACTACCTTTGTAAGAAACACAGGGAAATGAGCACTAGTACAAGATGATCCAGATCTGAGATTGTGATGCGGTGTCATACTTACTATATTTATTAGAACTTTTATTTAGTGTCTTTGCAACAACAACAAAAAAACCACTCAAAAGTATCTTTCTTTTCAAGAAAGAGAGCTAAAAGGATGATGGAGTTGGTTAAAAATAAATGAACTAGTTAAAATGGCTAAGTCTTGCAGCTAATAATTAACATCTAACTGTACAACCCTAACTTTACTTATGTCACGCTCTAGACCAGCTATTACTAGCTAGTTTGAAGAAAGAAATTTTGAAGTTATTTCTGCAGGTACCTGCTTTTACCTTAGTAGAAGTTAAAAATAAACTGCACAGAGAAAAAATATTAGAAAATTATCTGAGACTGAAGTAGAAAAAAATGATAGTATAAAATCATTATATTTCTACATCTTGACAATAGGATGTTGTTCTGATCACTTAGAAAGGGCAGAGAAGGTCTAGAGTATCATAGAATATGTCAAATTGGAAGGGAGTCATAAGGATGATGACGTCCAGCTCCCTCTCCTCTCAGGACTGCCTAAAACTAAACCATCTGATTAGGAGCATTGTTCAGAAGTTCACTGAACTCTGACAGGCTTGGTGCTGTGACCACTTCCCTGGTATGACCTGCTGTGACCTCAGAGCCTGTTCCAGTGACCGACCACCCTCTCAGTGAAGAACCTTTCCTAACGTCCAATCTGAACTTCCCCTGCCACAGCTTCATTCCATTTCCTTGTGTCCTATCACTGGCCACCAGAGAGGAGATCAGCATCCCTCCCTCTGCTGCTCCCACTGAGGAAATTGTAGACGGCTCTGAGGTCAACGCTTCATCCTTCTCTTCTCCAAGCTGAACAAGCCAAGTGATCTCAGCCTCTCCATGTGAGTCTTGCCCTTGAGGCTTTTCACCATCTTGGTTGCTCTCCTCTGGACACACTCTAATAGTTTGATGACCTTCTTATATTGAGACACCCAAAACTGCACACTGAACTGTGTGTTCACACAGTGTCCTGCTATGCCAGGACAGCAGTGTAGAGTGGGACAATCACCTCCCTCAACCAGCTAGCTATGCCATGCTTGATGCACCCCAGGACATTTTGGCCCTTTTGGCTGCCAGGGCACGCTGTTGACTCATATTCAACTTGCCATCAACCCAAACATCCAGATGTCTTTCTGGAGGGCTGCTCTCCAGCTTCTTGTCCACCAGTTTGTACATATAACCAGGATTACCCCATTCCAGGTGCAGAATCTAGCACTCGCTTTTGTTAGATTTCATACAGTCGGTGATTGCCCAGCTCTCTAGTCTATCCAGATCTCTCTGTAAGGCCTCTCTACCTTCAAGGGAGTCCACAGATCCTCCTAATTTAGTATCATTGGCAAACTTACTTAATGTGTCCAGATTCCTGTGTCCAGATTCCTTTGTCCAAATCATTTATAAAAACATTAAAGAACACTGGCCCTAAAATTGAGCCCTGTATACACAGACAAGGAGAACAAGGATGATCATGTCTATGAATGAGCTGACCTAGGTTCAACATTCAGTTACAAATTCGGTTCCTCAAAGTGGAATAAGAGGAAGTGATTGGAAGATCTATTACAATCTTTTTTTTTTTCTTTCCAAACCTTTCCCAAATAAATAATTGACACAGCTGTTGGAATAGGTTGTTTGCCACCTTTTGCTTTTTTGAAATGTAATATACTGAAATTGCCTTAAAAAAGGACCTTATGAGAATGGGAACATTTTTCATTTTTTGCTACCAAAAAACTTTCTTAAAATCAGTTTTAAAATATTTGACTTGGAAATACTTTACTTCTTTTAGAAATGATGTAATGTTCTTGACATAATGCACAAAAGGTTTTCATCAATTTGTTTCAGGCTCTCATATTGCTGTATATTGCATTATTAAAGCTGGGTAACACTGAAGTAAAATTCCACATAAAAGTTTATTCATAATATTCTTTTCTTGTGTTTTGTTCCTTGCTCAGTTTGTAGGGGGTTTTGAAGGAAGAGAGGGTTTGGGAGAGAGGGAAAGGGAAAAAAACAGGCATTTCTATAGAGCAGTTCACCTCATCCCAAAGCTGGCATTCAAAATTACGCAGACTGCCAGCGGTAGCCAGTTCTCTCTGCTGGCTACAAAGGGAACTGGATGACTGGTCCAGAGGTATATATCTGAACTGCCGATGTCTAAAAGTAGGTGAGCTGAATCCTACACACTGGTCCCACAGCAGGGGAACAAGAGGGAGCCCAGGCTTCCCCCCACGTTTTCATCTGTAGCAGCGTGGTTAAGGATGAGGTTACAAGACTCTGCAGAGCACTGGGCTAATCAACTCAGTAACAAGTGGCATTTCAAACAGGAAAGCGCTGCTACACAGGTATAAAACTCACATAGTGATGACTAAACATGAAGGCACAGACCTACCCATCCTTTCCTCGCAGACAGGAGAGGGAACGGAAGGGAGCACTCGTGCAGACTGAACCCGCAGCCAGGCGCAGGTTTGCTCCGTCCGTACAGCTCTGACTGGGACCAGGGATCCGTAACTGCGAGGGGGCTGAGCTGGAGTGTGCCTCCGTAAAACTATGGAAACGCCGCTTTGTGGGCCTCTTGTTCCCTGAATAATCATGCAGCTGACATGCCTTTGAAGTAGATGCAGCTGCACATATTTACCCCTTTTCTGCCTGATATGTGACAGGAGATTTATATTTCTCTGCTAACTCTGTGCTTTTCTTCTCCCACAGCTCTCATCTCTAATTGTTTGGCTATTAATTAATAATATACTACACAGGATTAGGTAATCAGGAAAATTGGCATCATTTACAGCAGCATTTACTACATTTATCTTTGTTTTTAGACTTAAGTTTCATGTTTCATTCCAAGGTTTTACAGCCGCATTTTTATTTCCATGCCTTTGCTAATGAAGACTGTTTGTGGCCAAAATACAGGATAAAATAAAAGTTTATGATCTTAGCTGCAAGTTGGTGTAAGGTCATTAGATTTGGCAGTCAAGTTTTACTTACTTGGAGTTTGATACCCAGTGATTGTTTCCAATTAGATCCACTTGGGCATTTGCAACAATAAATGTTAAGCTTTCAGATTTTACAGTACTGTAAGTTCCAGGGAAGCGCTAAGGCCAAATATAGGTCCAGTTTTTACCTCTTTTGAATGAATTTTTTGTTGTTGTTGTTCTTGCACTTCTTACTGCTAGTGACGCTGTCTTCCTGGGGGATAAAGAAGGAAACTTTGGCTTCATGGAATGACACCATTTTGAGCTCCACAGCGAAATAGAGCTGAATCAGATTGGCATGAACACAATATCTATGTAAGGGAACTTGTGCACTTAAAAATTAGGTCTAACAATTCAAAAAGTGACATTGCTTTCCTCAAATAAGCATTGAACCATTATTTCCACATAGTGTTAGTAAATGAAGGATGATATAATCTTCCAGAGCAGTAAGAATCTGATCACTTGTGTTTTCTAACAGAAATGTTTGGGGTTTTTTTTGTGAATTGAGGGAGTTTGTTTTGGGGTCTTGGCTTCTATACTTTTCTTCCAGTCTCTGTACTTCCAGCTTTTTCCTTTCACTGTTGACTAGATATTCTTTCTTCATTTAGATTTAAAGCCTCGACGTTTTCTTTTGATTTTTCCTCTCACCCTGATACATAGGATTCATAGCTATATTTTACCAATTTAACCTTTGTAAGAATTGGTGACTTCCTTTCTTTTCTATTGTATCATTGTCTAGAAAGGCACTATTGACTTTTGACACGTATCTTGTTCTCTATCAGTCCATGTGAAACACTGGACAAAACAGCTGTCAGTAATTAGCTGTCTGTCTAAATACAGATGCCATCTCTGTGCGTGGTAAGCATAAGGTTAAACATAGGAGGTTTCGTGCATGTAAGTACACCTGTTTTTTTTATTACTGCTATATCCAAACAAAATGTTTCAAAATTAAGTCAGTGACTGCTGAGCTCAGATAAATCAGAGCTAGATTTCAACAACTCCTTACACAATTCTTCTAACACCAGAACTGCTTCTTTCATATCTGGCTCAATTTTCACTAATGAGCAGTAGTAGAACCAAAATATTGTTTTGTACTACAAGTACTTGTTATTTGTGTGGGTCCAAATTTAGCCACTAAGAAAGTATGTAGATTTACTAATAAGCTGACTTTTTTATTCTGTAATATCTGCCATAGAACTCATGTATGAGCTGTTCTTGCAGGCAGTATCTTGTCACCAGCAATAGTTAGTATGGCTTGCATATCTTAAAAGTATTAATGAGTAGCCTGACAATAAACTTCTAAAAATTATTCTGTGGTGTAATTAAAAAGAATAATTCAGATCTTCAAACACAGGAAACAATAGGAGCATTTATGTCATAGTGAACAACTGAAAACCCGAGAACATATGACTGAAACAGAACGGGAGCATGTGTTTACCACTGTGTATATAAAAGACTTGACCTATCTGTATACTCACGTTCAAATTGTCACATGTGATCTTTTCAGGCAAATGATCATACAAGCCTGAAAATATGGGTGAGCTATGTCAATCTGTTATCAGGAACTACCTTCTAATTCAGTGTTTAATACACATATTTATTTAAGGGGCAAGTCCTGCCTATGTTTAGGCAAGAGAGATTCCTGTAGAAGAGTTGGGAAAGATCTAAAAAAAAAAAAAAAAATAAAATTCCTCCTTTGATGCAAGAATGAGGCTATCCTGCAGTGATCAGATTAACTTGCCAACTGACCACAGCTTTGAAGGCTAGCGGCATGCTTTGCACATACTGTGAGCCGTTGACTTCATCAGATAAAACTTTAGTAGTTCTGAATAAACTTAAAAAGTGAATCATGAGCTCTGTGTTGACAGGAGCTGCTTTCTCTAAACAACTTTTAAAGCTCCTTACCAGGTTTTTTCTTTTGAGAAATGGTATTTTTGGGGGATTCCAGAAGTTCCTTAACCATTATTCTCCACCTTCCCTATTTTAAAGTATTTCTGATACTCTGAGACAATTCAGGGTTCACTGAAGATGACAAAGCATAAGCATGACTCTGAATTTAGTGATTAGGGACTTCAGATTGGTAAGGGGAGATCTTAAAGCCAGTCCTTGTTTTAAAGGACTGGATAAAATACAGACACATACTTGGCATGAATGCAGGAAATGAAGTGGGTCCTCAAACTATTGAGTTATGTGATTGTACATCAACCTATAATCTCTTTTTGTCTTAGTGATCCTTTGTATGAAGAAGAACTTGAGAAGGAAAAGATGAGAGAGCTCCCTTGACCCACAGATCTATTTCCATCTTTTTTCAGCCTCCCTATTTTGGATCTTCTGGTGGGAGACAATAGCCATGAGTTCAGATGTCTTAAAGACTAAAGAAAGAGCTGAAATGACATCTCGCACAGCCTAGCCAAATGCCGAGATCACTGTGCATGATCAAGAAGTGCAGTTTTATGTAGTAACTGCCAAGAACTAAAGTCATGGATGTTTCTGTTTTCCTTGAACAGTCTGATGCACTCCTTCTCTGTGACTGAAATGTGCTTCCTATAAAACCTCCAATTCCTTCACATATCGTAATAAGGATTTTAAAAAAAGAAAACATATGAGCTGACTCTATTTTTTTAATATATCCTCAATGAAGGCCAGGAGAGTTGAAGGAGCTAGGCTGTTGCATCTTTAACACAGGATGATACCTCGGGGCAGCCTTTATGGGCATGTGAACAGCCTGTCACCAGACAGTGGTGGTCACCAACAGCAAACTTGGACACCTCCTTGACACCTCAGACTCCTCTTTAGCTGGGCCAGGATTTTGCACATATTCTAACTGCCAAAAGCCATAGCTGTACACGGTCTTTACCTCTGTGTACACAACACTGCAGTGAAGGTACTAGGCTAAAACTCAGGGGATGTGGGGTCAATTCCCAGCTCTGTGAATGCCTTCCACATACAAATGATTTTCCCTGAAATGTCTGGCAAGGTATTTTATCTATGCTGTGTTTTCTCCCATTTTCTCATTGTTTATTTATTCTCATAAATGCTCTAGAGCGAGTCTTTCTCTGTGTTTATTCACATCTTCTAATACTTTTTCTCTTGTTTTGGTTGAAATTATTATTTGTAATACAAATAATATTTATTTAAAATTCAACTTTGCTAAATCATCCATTCCAATGCCGTAATACTTTCACAATGTTTATTTGCCGGTCATCAGAGCATCTTGCAATTACATATGGACACCACCTAACTTTTGATGTTTAGTCTGACCAGTTAGGTCTGAGAAAACCAAAACAGTTAACAATTGCCTCTGCTCTCTTGACTCGTGTGAAGCCCCTTAGATGTCTCTTAACCTTGTTTCTCCCATGGTTTTGCTACCACCATGTGAAGACACTCATGGAACTCCTGTTTTACTTCAGACCTCTCTAAGCTTTGTGAATACAAGATAACAAATACATATACATATACAAATGCATATTAAATTCATGTTTGACTAAACAGCTTCCCAAACAGAGCTATTTGTGGGATAAGGAGATAAAGGTTCACACAGCATTGGGTTTGTAGATGCCAATAATCAAGTTTCAGGTTTGCCTGTATAGAAAGATTAATCTACAGTTTGGAGAAAAAGAAAAAACAGCCACAGATAATCAAGTTAATCATTCCTATCCCAGGGAATCTCATATACACATCTCAAGATAAGTTCTTCATATGTTGAACAGAGATGAAATTTCACCTATTTTTCCTACCTGAGAATCAAAGGAAGACTATCCATTGGTGTGTATCTGCTGATATTTAGTGCATATGCTTGCTTTCGCTTACTAGACTAAATGCTTCCATTAGGTTCAGAGTGAAGAGCAATCTTGAAGACAACAATGAAATCCGAGCTACAGAGACAGCAGGAAATATTTGCAAGCTGTGCGAGGTCCAGCAGTGATACTTAAACAAAACATCACGTTTTGCAGGAGAACGCTGCATGCTGATCACTTATGAACTAGACCCCCTCCCCTTTCTTTCAGAGAGGAGAGAGTGTTCATCTTGAAGGGGAAGAAGAACTCCTTATTCAAAGGAAGTACATGGAGAACTAAACAACAACAAAAAAAAAAAAGAGCAAGAAAAAAAACCCCACAAGCACTTTGAGAAGCTTCCCTGTATTGAAAGAACAGATGGAAGCATCTGAGAAAGAATGAGAGGGAGGAGAGAAGGAGTTGTGGAGAAGGAGATTATTCACACTGCCTGACTTCAGGCATCTAGTTCAGGCTTCTTATAGACAGCTGAGACAGCTAGACTCCTGCAGCCGTCCCTTTGGGGTCTATTCCTGAGTAGTTCAGAGGAACTGGTTCCCTGCTTTAGGACAGTTGGGCTATGTGAATCTCTCCTGAACTATTACCTTTTAGCAGCATCACTAGGAGACTTTGATTGTCTATGACATTTACTTGCATCATAACGCCAAATAACAGGGGGGTTAAGAAAAGGGGAATAAAAAGAGAATAATGTGCCACCTAAAAATGGCCTAGGTTCTTTAGTGTAACTTCAAACATATGTATGATCTCCTTTTTATACTGACTTCTGTAAGATAATAGAAGGCATTTGCACTTTTGCAGGCTGGTGCCTAGGAGATAAAATCCACGTTGAGACACCGAAAGGTAGTCTTGAAAACCGGTCTGAGTAATCTGAGCCAGGTGACCTGTATACTTGCTGTCCACTCCTCCGTCTGTTCCCTCAGCTCTGGCCTGAGCTGAAAATGTTCACACTGCTTAAACAAGGGTGGGCTGACCAAACAGCCTGGGGAGCTTGAGTACCCAGCCGAAGCTGGTGTCCCGGTACCGCTGGTGTTCATAGCGCGGGCTGGAAAGTTAACAGCCTTCTGGTGTGTAAGTCTGGTCCTGAGAAAGAGCTGAAGTCCTCATGAACAAGCCCTGCAGGCATACCCACGGAGCCTCACGTACTGCGGTCAGGAAAGACTCCTACCAGCACAGCTCTCCCTCTGGTGCACTGAAACGTGGGCACTCGGAGGCAGTGGGAGGCTGTCCCAAGCTCTGCAGCTCACGATGTTCGTGTTTCCCAGCGAAGAAGTATAGATTTTGCCTGGGGTGTTTTAAGAGTGGAGGCTTTCCTCCACTGCCAGTCCCTCAGGATTTAGCTGCAGTCTCAGATATTTGTCTTTTCTCTGCCCCCTTCTTCCTGCCAGCCAGTTATTCCTTACTCAGACCGAGTCTAATTTTTCAAAATCGGTTTGCTAGTGGATATATGTTGCCATTAAATCCTCCAGGCTCAGGGAGGGCATTTGATCCACGCCCTCCACTTTCTCCTTGGTCCATCTGCTGTTTCTAACCCCTGTTCCCCACTGAATAAACTGTTCAAATGTGTTATTGTCTTTGGGACAACTGTGAGGTTCTTGCTGTCTCGTTACGGTTAGAAAGCAGGACATGTTAGAAATAGGTTAGCGTATCACAGGTTTATATCACTGAGGACATGACTACTTTTTTATAATGCAAAAATTTTGTGTGGGAGTTTACTGCACCATCATGAAATCAAAAGGAGCATTTACAAGAGCAATTTACTACTCCAAGCATGTTGCAAAAATATGGCAGTAAAGATAAAAAAAGAGACTAATCCAAGATGGTGCAATAGCTTTCATCATCCAGTCTCATAAATGTCTAATTCCACTCTCCTTCAGACCATGTTTATTTTCATATAAATTCCTTTAAATTGTAGTGTTGCTCTTTTCTTAAACATGACTAATTGGTTTTATGCTACCCTTGTGAGACCGGTTTTCATCATAGCATCTTTTCATACCGTGTGACCCTGTTGATGTGGCTATTCCATCCACTAAAGAAAAAGGGGCATTGTAATACATTCTTAAGGCATGTGCTTGTTTCCATTAGATAGCCATTCCCTGTGTTTCCCAAATTTTCTCAGTGCAGAAGCATATTTTTCATTTGGTTTCACTTTTTGAGAGTTGATTGCATTTTCTCCTTGATGTGTACCAGAGGTTTGGTTATTTGAGCAAAATAATTTAATGGACAGCAGTCATGTTCCTGGCCTTTCGTCTGGACAGTAGGTGTTCCACATAGTTTAAAAGTGAGCAGAGTAGTTTCATGCCAGTGGCAATAAATTTTTAAGAGCTGCTGTGATAAAATTATTCTCTGCCTAGAGCATGAAACAGGGTGCAGCTGTGGTCTCTCAGATTCAGCCCAGAAGGGTAAGTGTGTTTCTGAGTAATAATTTTCTCTCTCAAAAATCTCAACTTAGAAAACTTGCCATAACCTGCAAGTGGTTTGGGTACATCGCTGGAAATCATTCACCTTGTCATGCTTCCCAGCTTGTTTTGGGGGTATGTTGCTGGCATTGCAAATCTTTGCTTCTCCCATCTGTCCTATCCTGCACAATAAGACCATTATCAGTTAAAAAAGGAGTAGGTATTACTCAGTGCAAACATCATGAACCAGAAAGCAGAAAAACCTTCTTCCCTCTATGTTCCCAGAGGAAGGACACAATTTAGTGTAAAGTTTACATCTCTTGTTGAACAGAAAGTTAACATTCTCCATTAACAGCACATGCTTCTTTCTAAAATACCAGTATTGTGATTATGCCTCTTTTATTAAAAAAAAAAAAAAAAAGTTACTTTAACTCTTCGTTTTGGTTGTAGAAGTCAAGATCTTTCTAAATATGCTCCCATTATATCATGAATGTGATTGATAAACTAAGCGGAAACAATTTTGCATTCCTCTCAGGCTCTCTCAGTTCATCATTATGATTGCGTTTAAGCATGGCTTTACACAGAATAAGTCAACAAGATAACTTCTGTTCATAAAGCTGCACGGATGCACATGTAGGAATGAAGCAGAGGACTGATCTCGTGGCAGAGTTCTCCGTAATTCCAAAGTGCATGCTTTTAATTCATGCATATATATGCATATATTTGTGTGTAAGTGTGTATGTATATACAACTATATATAAATGTGTATAAATATTAAGCAGAACATAGTAGCTTAAGTAATAAAATTGTGCACACCACATTGGGATGAACACTACGTTGTGTCTTATCAGAACTCTGCAGTAAGTACATTTTAATCACATTTTTCCAGGTCTGTGTATTTCGTACACAGCATTCAAAGGATAACACAAGATTTTAGTAAGAAATTTCAATGTTTTTATTACATTCATATGGGGAGCATAACTTCACATTCCTACATGTTTACTGTACTTTCCATAATACAACAGTTGTCAGGAAAAAACAGGAAAATGCTAAAAGAAATACAGTTTAGATTAAAAGACTGAGCCCCCCTATGGATATTCTCAGATCCATTAAATTCTTTCTTGTGGGGATTTCTCTGATGGATGTGGAAGCTCATCACCTGCCCACAGCACTGGCAGGAAACCCCACATCTTGAACAGGATGACCTCAAAGAAGCTGCTGAGTTTTCTGGCCCCTTTTTCATACCTTTTTCTGCCGGGGCCAGAGCAGCACTGTGTGAACATTAAAGGTTTCATGGTGTCCTTTAAAAGGGATCCAGCCCTGCACCCCTTAACTCCTTAACTCCTTAACAGTTGACCTCAGGACAGGACTCCTCCCCATTGCTGGTGAGAATTTTCTTTCCTCTGTCCCTGCCATTTTAAAAGCCATATACCAGCTGGTTCCCCTTGTTCCCTACAACCCCAAAGGCAATTCCATTTTATCCGTGTTTTACACTTGCAGTTTTCCCAGCATTTTGGGTTCATTCATAAGCACTTCATAATAATTACTCTGGATCTAACTCTCAGTAGCATCAAGGCCTCTTTACATTTAGTTTACAAGGCCCCTTTACACTGCTGGAATAATACAAGTGGACCTCAGTGTAGACGCAAATCATCCCCTGGTTTTTGTATTTTCCTTCAAAGTGCCGTGCTTTTTCCACTACGCAAAATAAAACAGAACAACCATGACAAAAAACATGATACATCTGTCTCCTTCTCCTAGCAAGGAATTTCCTGAGTACTGGTACTACCAAAGTTTTATCATCTTTCACAAAATAGATCTTAGAACCATTTACTGGATACAATACAGCATCATTAAAATATTAAACTAAATGACAGTTGTCCAAATAAATACGCAAAGTACATTTTGTGACCCATTTCCTCATTTTTATTACATTTATCCACTTTATTGTTGTTTTGCAGTTCAGTAATCTCTGATGAGTTTACCAGTCATTAGCAACAAGTAACAAAAATGAACCACAAAAATGGTAGCAAAAAGGGATTTTTATTTTTAAAATGTTTTATCCAAAAGTGAGCTCGGTGGTCCTGGTCAAGGCATTAGGTCTATTACTGACAACCCGTACTTTAGATGTCCTTTAGATGCAATAAAATTATTGTACATGACCAACAACAGGAAAAGAAAGGAAGGAAGGAAGGAAAGCAAATATCACGCAACTACTCAGCTTTGTAGTGGAAAGTGCTTTCTGTTAGAAATGTTTCTACATTTTTCCATGAAAAATTAAGTGTTTTTTTCTAAGGCATAACTTGTTTCCTAAGAAAGCTTCATTTTTTTTAAAAAAGAGGGTACACAAAATCCCAAGAGTATTCTTTTGAAAACTAAAATACTGTTTCAAAACCACTGTTGTGTCTTTTGCAACGGGAGGTCTTGGGTGTCTGATGTTACCCCTGTTCTTTAATGGTACTTGGCTGAAGTCTTCCAGAAAACCTCATGTCCAGGTGTGCCAGCAATACACCTTACCTTCAATAATATGGTGAGGACTGCCCTATAGGAGATTTAGATAACCCAAATGGTCTGAAACTGAGGGAAAAAAAGAAGCTTCTTGTACTTTAAACACATTTTCCACAGTATTTCCATAACACTTATTTCCAAAAAAGCTGGTATTTCACTAAAAAAGCAAATTTTTCTATTAAAAATAATTAAAATTATGTAATTTTAAAAAATGTGTATATTGGTTTCCATTTTAAGGAATATAACCCATTTTCCAGCCATCCTGCTCCATAGTTACTACCTATCAATAGGAGATGAACAGCTATTCTCAGTAAGGAATTAATTAAGAAAAAGGGCAAATGGCTAGAGGACTAGATTTAGAGCGAAAGACTTGGAAATTAATTTTGGTTTTTGTGGAAATCGGCAATGACCTTTCAAACTCTTCACTTGTTCCTGGTGTTGCTAGTTTGAAAAAAAGAGCAATTTTTTTTTTGCAGTTTTCAATACAGCGTACATACTGGATTGATCACACTTCAGGTATGCAGTTGTGTTATTTAAGTAAAAAGCAAGGCTCATTTTGTGTCTAATGGCAAGGGATGTACTTGTCTAGAAGACTGTTCAATTTTAGACGATTTGACTCAGCCTTTGCAGATCCCCATCTCTTTCCATAGTATCTAATTTAGGTGTCTCCTGCAAATGCCTAAAGCCAAGTGTGCAGAATATCCATATCTATGAGTGTTATATTATCTATCAGTATTATATCTATTATATCAGGAACACAGTTCCCAAAATTAAGGAAACAACTTTAAGTTATCAACCATTATGCTAATATGCCAAAGCAGAATGTTCCACACATGATTTGTTTGATTTTTAACGATTAATGCATTCTTTGCTTTAGAGTGGCAACTAAGAGGAAGGGCTTTGGGCCACTAGCTTCATCCCATTAGAAACCAAAAAATCAATTCTGAACAGGTGGCTGTTGCATATGCATGGAATAAATGTGTACGGGCAACAGATCTGATGAGCACAGGACATGCTGGAACAGAAGAGATCAGCCTAGCAGGAAATGGGAACTCTGTGGTCACTCATCTCCCATTTGCAGTCTCTTCAGAGAGGTGCTACTCAACCATCTCCAGCCCTACAATTGGTTTTATACAGCTTCATGAAGATGATTTGGAAAACTCATTGAGAGTTTAATGCATGACTTAGTTGTGGTACATATGGTTTTGCAAGATTACAGTTTATGCTGTCATTTGTGGCATTGTCTCATTTTTTTATTGTTCTATTTTCATGTTTTCAATAGAGCATTCTCTTTAATTATAGTACAGTACCCCCTTTCAGTAAGAAAAGAATTTAAATGAACTTGTGAAAAAAGCAAAGGACAGAAAAACAAGAGACCAATTGTTCCCAGATCTGGCACAATCCTTTGTGAGATTTTAGAAGATTCACTGCCTTATCTCTGGAGCTTATCTTCCCTGTCTGTAAAACCAGAGCAGTATTTTTCCCTATGTATATTCTCCCATCACAGAAAGGATAAGAAAAAGAATTAATCACTTATGACAGATTTTATTGCTCTTACTGTCTGTGTCACTGGAGTGCATTCTGATAAACTGAATATATTTTAGTCTAATCACTACATTGTATGAATAAATTAAACAGTGTCAAAACTCAGTCACTATCCCAGGGACCAACTGGTGAATTCTGCCCACAACTCTTAAATTATTTTAGCCTCCGCGACAAGATGACTGCATACTACTGTTTATTGGGAATAATCCATGGTACAAACTAGACTGTAAACTCAAAAGTCATTCAGGAGAGAGTTATTTTACTTGGGCTGTTCAAACTACTCAAAAGTAGAAACGATCAAGATCCAGCTCCACTGATTGCACTTGTGATTTGATGGTATTTAATGTATTAGTATAGATGAAGCCATTAAAGAAGGATGGGATGGGATGGGATGGGATGGGATGGGATGGGGTGGGGTGGGATGGGGAGAGGAGAGGAGAGGAGAGGAGAGGCTTGTGGACGACCTATTCTTTACCCATACCCATATTGCTGGAGGACACAAATTTCTGCAGAGATCCTTCGGACTTCAGAGAATCCAACTTTCTGATAAGTAAGAAAAGGTGCATGGTGTATAAAGCAAGTTTTTTCCTGCAGCAGTGATTGCTGCTACTGAGAAAACAGCGTTTACTATCAGATTACTGTGCTCAAATGCAAATGCGGACACAGGTGTCTTAATACTTGAACTGGGATAAGTTTTACATAGCTGTAAAATGAGCTTCAGCTTTTAAGTTACTGTCTTTTTCTTTACAATAATAATCTCTTCACTTTTACAAGCTCTATATTATTTTTAGGTAAGAAAACACTATAAAGTTCATGTTTTATTGTTCCTTGCAGTTATATAAATTACATTTGGCCAAAATAAATGTAATTCCTACTGTGCGAACTGAGAACTCAGAATGTTGATTTTCCTCAAGTTATAAACAATGTGAAGATATGTTATACTGGGTCACAATTTTCCACTGTACAGCAAAATATATAACTCACTTTTAATAACAAAACTGCATATATCATTAAAGTTTCCTACTCCATGGAGCACATATTACGTTTCGCTGCACAGCAAGGGATATCCTTTCTAGGTACCACAATTTCTAAAATATTGTTTAACTGAATGAAAAATATTTTAGTGATTCATTAGTAAAACAGCTGTCATTTTGAAAAATTATTCAAATTAGTCTGCATTTTTATTAGTAGTATTGAATTTTTTTTGCAGGCTCTTATTTTTTTCTTTGTAGATCTAATATTGCCGCACATGTTTGTATCTCTTTCGTCTTCTTGTTGCCATGGTTATTGGAAATGGAACTTTGGAGAATTATTTATTATTTTGATTTCTCTGGTGGCTGCCGGAAGTTAGAGGCACCTCCTAAAATTTAACATGCCTAGTTAGGAAATCCACAATGTTCATCATGATACTTTGATTCATTAAATTTCTAATTATGGGTTTTCCAAACCATAGACTTTCCCAAAAGGCTATTGACAGGATTTTCTAAAGCACTCAGCTTTGACCTAACACTGCTGTTATTCACATCCATGGTAAAATATCCCATGATGTCAGTGGAACTACTTAGGCCAATACTGAGTGCTTTTGAATATCTTCTCTTAGAAGCACTACCTGACTATGTCATAAAAATTCATCGAAATCCTTCTTTGAACCAGAGGACCTCTGTCTATAAATCTCTGAGGTCATTAAAAGTCTTTGAGAAGAACTGAACGTTGCAGCATACCTGGAAGATTAGTAAACCCATGTTCTGAGAGGACAAGAAAGAAAACTTGAGAAGCCTTTCCTCTTCCCAAAAACATGCTTGCAGCATCTAAATGGCATGAAGAAGATCCATTACAGAATCATAGAAAAAATTAGGTTTGAAGGGACCTCTGGAGGACATGAATCCAACTTCCTGCTCTAAGGCATGTTAACTTCAAAGTTAGATCACATTTCTAAGCGCCTTATCCCACCAGGCTTTTAAAATCTCCAAGGGTGAAGATTCCGTTCCCTCTCTGAGCAACCTGTTTCAGCTCTTAACTCCTCCTGTAACTAAGTTTTTCTCCAATGCCCAGGGTTTTCTCTGTGTCACTTTTAATGACTGCCTCTTATCTTGAACACACAGAGAAGAACAAGGAGATTACAGTGTTCCTCGAATGAATGCCAAAATTTTTAGGGCATAAAAGCTTAGTAACAACATATTGACTCCCGCAAGTTCCTATCAGTGCCAAATGTAATGTTTAAAGTGTTGACAGTAAACTGACTGCACAATGTAGCCTTCAACAATGCATTTGGCAATTGTGTGACCATCTGTGTGCAGCCCAACAAATTTGGAGCTGCTGCATTAGTATGGGATTCATCTCCCAAGACTTTATTCTAACAGCTGAATGTCTTATCTAAATTAGGCATTGAGGATCCCCCCTTGGTGGGAAAAGAGAAAGAGGGAGAGAAAGAAAGAGAGAACATCACTTAATTTGGGAACAGATCAACATTTTGTGCTAGACTCCTGTCAAAATACAACATCTGGATCTGGTGAATGGGTGATTTTACAGGTTCAGTTCAGTACTGAGATTAATTCAACAAAACAAAAATCAGTCAAGAAAGGAAAAAGAATGGCCTGAGTTACATATGTCTGTATCAAATATCTACTATGGTGCCTCGAAATACACCCTCGGTTACGGGATGAATTTCCATCACTCCATCCTACAGCGGTATTTGTGAAACCACCAGTTGGCAGCTGTCCTACACTTATCTTCTACAGTCCAGCGGCAAATACTCTCTGGAACTGGTGACCTGGTTCCTTCTTAACAGAACCTTGCTCACATTTCTCTCATAGATCTTTCCTTTGCATGGACCCACTGCTCATCCCTGTGCCCCTTATGATAGTTCTTGGTCCATAAAATCTCCAGGAGTTGTGAACAGGAAGCCAGGAAGTTAAATGCAACATGTCAGCTTATTTCATAAGAATGGGGTAGTTATGCACAATGTGTATGTAAGTAAAATGAAACTCATGCAGATGTAGGAAAATATAGGTTTATCCAAGTTACTGTAAGGGAAGATAAGTATTTTAGTGAAAAGAAAAGAAAAGAAAAGAAAAGAAAAGAAAAGAAAAGAAAAGAAAAGAAAAGAAAAGAAAAGAAAAGAAAAGAAAAGAAAAGAAAAGAAAAGAAAAGAAAAGAAAAGAAAAGGAAAAGAAAAGGAAAGAAAAAGAAATTTAGATATTTTGTCATTTCAAGTGTTTCTTTTTTTGTGACTTCTGTGAATTTTGGGTATAAGACAGTCACCTCGTCAGTGTTTATCTTGGCAAAGGTAAGTGATCTGCTTTAGGGAATAACTGTTACCCTAAAGGCAAAAGGTGCAGTGACTGGTGTCCACAATGCTCAGAGCTAGCACAGTCTAGCATGGACTAGGGCACATCATCTTGTGTTTTGTGTGACACCTCTTTAGTCCTGAGACACTCTTATTGTTTATTTGTTTCTTATCCATGGGGGGAAAAAAAAACACACCAAAAAACCAAACCTATCCTAGATGCACACGTTTTTGTCTCCAGGGGAATGAAGTGGTTTACTTTAAAAGACACTCGGGGAGCAAACTAATGTAATGAAGTGTTAATGGGAGATGAGGGAGCAGACTGAGGAGCCAAGGTATTCAGTGACATCAGTTCTGTGTGACTCTCTCACACATGTAATCATAAAGGTAGGTTAAGACTGGAAGTGGAGCGAATGTCTCGTAAGAATAGATACAAGTATTATTGTTGTGAGAAAACTTTACTGTGTAT
The DNA here is from genome assembly GCF_000687285.1 of Phaethon lepturus. Classification (NCBI taxonomy): domain Eukaryota; kingdom Metazoa; phylum Chordata; class Aves; order Phaethontiformes; family Phaethontidae; genus Phaethon; species Phaethon lepturus. Next base: position 21,255 of record NW_010518479.1, read on the forward strand.
ATTATCCATCTGTGGGTGCAGTTCTTATGAAGATGAGAGAAGACATAGCATATGTAGGTCAAGCAACTTCAATCTGAGATAAGCTAGTATATAATAGTTAGCAGAGGTAATGCGAAACATGGAAAAATGCAGGGATAAATCCTACAGGATCCTGCTTGCAGGAAGGAGATAGTGGGGGAAATACATTCCCTGGCTGAACTATGAAGTACCTAGAGCCAAATCAAAACTGGGGACATGGGAGAAATGTCACTTGCTTCTCTCTATTATTAAATGTTTTTCTTGTATGAAATAGAAAAACACTAATAACTGTAGACCTGATTCCCTACTGTCCCTCAGCAGGTGTCTTTTTTAAAAATAAAAAACTTTTATTTTATTCTTTCTTGGCACAGGTGTGAGACATATTTGAGGAATCAGAGAGGAGAGAACTACTTAAAAGTGGTTATTTTCCATGCTCATCTCCTCAAGCTGGATGTCTACGTGGTAGAATTAGTCTTCAATCTAGTAGTATGAGAGCCTGAGAAATATGCAATGTAGGGACAGTTTGCTATAGACCTTCTCCAAAGCTCAGCTGAGCTTCATTAACCCCCCTAGGAACTCTCTTCCCTGCTGAGGAGAAAAATTGAAGGAAATTCTTGTGTTTCTTGAATTACTTTGTGTTACAGCAATTTGCCCCTTTCTGAAAAAGACAGATTTTGCTCTGCATGTTGGGATTTTACTACCTCTATTCATCATAATCTCAAGACTAGTAGAAAAGGAAACATTTCCCTTTTTTAGAATTGTGGTTTTCAGGAGGAAAAATAATGTCCTATTTAGAAAATTATAGTGTTTTTTTTTTTTGGCACAACATTTCTTTCAGTCTTGATACTCTGCTAGTCCCCAAACATGGCAGGATTGAATACAACTTGAGATCATGGCTTACTGAAAAACATTTCAGTGCTGACAAGTCTGCAGCAGAGTAACCAAGCTGGGAAGAATTCTCTGTAGATCACCTGCTCTTCCTTTTCAACAGTCTTTTAGGGAACCTGTTAAACCATTTGTGGGTCTTTTGATTAATTACTGCTATTGTACATCTACATTGAACATTCAGTAAACACATGCAATCTCTGCACACCTTTTGTTACTATTCAGGGACCAAATGGTAGCTGGATGGAGGAACCTCTGAAGATCCAGGGGATCTGCCAAGACAAGGGTAGACTGCAGAGCTTCAATTACACACTCTTCAGGGTGTGAAAATCTAGTAGTATGTATGGCAAGTGGTTAGAGCACTTAAAACCATCATACAGTATGATATTACAAGGAATAATGCTACACACTAACACGGGATGCATTCAGCACATAAATATACTTTAACCCAACTTCATATTTTAGTATTTTGTCTCTGCAGCAAGGCTATGGTAAAGTTGGGGGATCGAGGCCAGGTCCCTCCTATTGCACAAAATTTTTCCAAGCTATTCAGCTAAAAGTTATGATTTTCTGCTCCTACTATGGTTCCTGAGAGGCTATCCACTAACTCTTCTGCTGTTCAGAAAGTGATCAGCCTAAATTCTTTGCCAATTTTAATCCATTTATTTTTTATCCCAATATTATTGTTTATCTTTTTCCATTCATACATATTTATAGGCAGATATAATTTCTATTTTCAGCCTTCAATTCATCAAGCTGCATGAGTAATATTTAATGCTTTCTGTTAGAATGGGCTCTACCATTCCTCTGGTACCTCAGTATAAATTGGCTTCAGGGATGACACTTCTACAGGATTGTACACAGAGGCAGAAGCTGAGAGCCACTCACTTTGAATTTATCATCTCTATTGTATTATCTACAGTATAGTTTGAGCCAAATTCACATATGACAAGCTCATATGAGCCCTTTGCAGAAAAATCAACAGTACTGGAGACACTGCAACAAAAAGCTGGTAGAATCTATGGGTGTCCACTCTGAGATCTTTAGCAAAGTGTTTTGTTATAACATGCCCGTGGTGAGCTACCCAGTCCTCAGTGCAGACTGGGTATTTGTAGTGGGAATGAGGGAACTTAAGGAAATAACTGATTGACTCTTGTCTGTAGTTAAAATTCTGGTAGGAACAACTATCAAGTGAGGAAGAGATACAGCAATACTAATGGGAACGTGTTTTGGCACCCAGCTCAAAGAGAGCTATAGATTATAGGTTGAAAATGACATAAATTCATGCTATCTATTTTCGCTCCAAAAAAGTTTTGTGTCTTCCACGGAGACATTGTACAGCCTCACTATGTAGCATCACTCTGTCCAGACATTTGTTCGATAGAGTTTTTGGAGAGGGCTGATTGCAGGCTTCCCACAATGATAAAGGGGTGGGAAGGAGTTTCAGAAGGCAGCTGGCTGGCTCAGTGCATGTGGAAATGATTACTTTAATGGTGCTTTTATTTTATAGAATTATTAACAATGTTGGGGGGGAGGCTAGATGCCTTGGAAAGGCGTCTTTTTAAATTATCGTAAATGTAAATGAAGAAATTAAATAAATCCATATATTTGTCATCTCCCTTACCAGATCAGATAGCACCACAGTAGACAAAGCCACACCAATTACAGCTTAGACACGCGATCAAGTTGCTGCTACTTAACTGGTATCATGCATCAGCTGAGCTGTGGTATAAGCTGTAACCACAGCTCCACCCCCAGTAACCCATACCTTCACCACATCCGTGGTGCGGGGCTGCAGGCAGCAGGATGGAGGTCCACCCCAGTTGCAGGATGATGGTTCCCTGCAGCCTCTTGCTGCTGCAGCCCTGCCTGAGCTCCCTGTTCTCCACCTGCTTCTGTCCTGCCTCTGCTGTTTTCTCGTGTACTGGCTTAATAATACCCACAAAGAGTTGCTGCGGTTCCACCAAGACAAGAAGCTGACATATTTCTTATACTATGTGATGCTGCCTCAAAATGCAGTGCAGGTGCTGTCCACGTTTTTTATCTTTAGAACCTATCCTCTGGGTAACTGGACAAGAGATTAAGGAGTATCCTGCACTTGCAATGCTTTAGCTCGGACTTCTGTATGCTCTAAAATTCTGTCGTTTCTAGCGGTGGTGTCCCACGCCTCTCTATGTCTAGCAAGGGATGCTGTATTTGAGCAAACTCTGTAGGCCAAGTTGTCATGCCACAGTCTTTGGACAAGACTAGATTTTGACACACAGACAGTAGAAGAGGGTCTTAAATGCACTATCAAACTGCATAAGATATTTCCCAATTCTTATGGCTAAGCCAGTGTGTGTCTTCAAGTTTTAGTGCTATAAATCAAAAGGAAAATAAAAAAGGGGAAGAGACATTTGGGTTGAAGTTAAAGTATTAATTAATTCAGCATTCACTGAAATAAAATAAAAAAAAATGTATGCTAATCAGAACCTATCTTTCTTGCTGGAAACAAGACCAGATTAATAAATCCCACAAAACCAGCCATCCCAAATATGACTTGAACTGGGATTACATTACCACAAAACACAGTTGTCTGAAAAAAAGCTCTTTTAAAATTTCTTTTATAAGGTGGAGATCTGTGTTAATTTTGGCTGGGATAGAGTTAATTTTCTTCATAGTAGCTAGTATGGGGCTGTGATTTGGATTTGTGCTGGAAACAGTGTTGATAATACAGAGACGTTTTCGTTATTGCTGAGCAGGGCTCACACAGGGTCAAGGCCTTTCCTGCTCCTCACCCCACCCCACCAGCGAGCAGGCTGGGGGTGCATGGGAAGCTTGGAAGGGCACAGTTGGGACAGCTGACCCCAACTGACCAAAGGGATATTCCACATCATATGATGGCATGTTCAGAATATAAAGCTGGGGGAAAAAGAATGAAAGGGGGAATGTTTGAAGTTATGGTGTTTGTCTCCCCAAGTAACCATTACGCGTGATGCAGCCCTGCTCCCCTGGAGATGGCTGAACCCCTGCCTGCCCGTGGGGAGTGGGTTCCTTGTTTTGCTTTGCTTGTGTGCACGGCTTTTGCTTTACCTGTTAAACTGTCTTTATCTCAACCCATGAGTTTCCTCGCTTTTACTCGATTCTCCTTCCCGTCCCACTGTGGGGGATTCTTCCGATTCTCTGCCCCATCCCACTGGGGGGCCGTGAGTGAGAGGCTGCGTGGGGCTTAGTTGCTGGCTGGGTTAAACTACAAAAAGTTCATAAATGAAAAAGGATAAAGAATTTATTTTAGTCATAGAATAAACAAATGCAGAAAAAAAGGATGGCACTTTTATTCCTACTTCCTTTTCTGTTTTGTGACCTACGGCTCTGTTTCTGTTCAGGCACAATTTTTTTTCACAGCATGCACACCCCCTCTCATCTCTATCCATCCTGCAGAGATGAAGATGACTTTAGCTACTAGAAGAAAGTCAGAAAGTTTCCTGTGAGGCAGGTTATTCAGTTCTTCACTTGACAGGATCTCTTGCAGCTTGGCTCTGAAGCACAAGGCCATAGTCAGCAGCATCCCCCCTTGCCCAGGACAGGAGAACCCAGTTTTTCATTTCCACCCCTGGCAGGTTTGTGTTAGCGCTGCAGGAGAGAGGTCAATGGGGAGTGAGCAGAGCTGGCTGTGTCAAAACATAGCCTCAGAATGTGAAAACATGTGAAACGTGAAAACATGTGAAAACATGTGAAAACACCTCAGAATTTATTCCTACCCCTAAAATTTTACAACAGAAAAACAAGTCTTATTTTCCAAACCCAGCAAAGCTATTGTTGATTATCAGGAAGAGAAGTGAGGGGGTTTCATCTCCCCAAATTGGCTAATGGACTTTCCACAGTGGAACAATAAATTAATTTTCTTTTCTTTTCAGGCTTTGATCAAGGTTGATTCATATTACTCTTTTTTTTTTTTTTTTCAAGAAAAAGGCATTATGTTTCCCATCATGGCCAGTGTCCCTGATTTTACCAAAAATTCCCTTGGTATCTTTTGCTATTCACAAAATGTGTGCCCTTGGAAATGAGTGATGATGTGAGAATCCCAGTTACACTTATAATAAAGTAACTTTCTAGACACTCTGATGGCAGAGAAAGTTTTGATTGGGTAACCTGCATGCAGTGTGATGTCTCAGAAACTAGGAGACAAATCAAAAGAACTTAGAATGTGTTAATTTATATTTACCTGTATTTTATTTTTCTACATCTCACAGTTTCTGTGGGGCTTTCTCATGCTATCCTGATCAGTTGGTTTGGCATTACTGATTTCAGTCTTTTACCATCATGGCAGTGAAGCAAACTCCCTCTTCTATTATTAAGCTTTTATTAGTATAAAGTGCAATATGGTATTTCACTTGAAAACCAATCAAAAGACAACTCCTGCTCCATATTTCCTTCTAAACACTTGGAGGTAACGTAGCAAAATATTTCAGAAATCATTTCTGAGATGAATGAAATTATGTACTTGTTTGAAAGTTGAGTCAACTGGGAATTTAGTGAGGATATCAATTCCGATTATATCAGAATACTTTTAAAAAATGCTTCATTTGTACCATAAATGCATGCTATTTCTCTAGAAGCTGGAGCTCATCATGTACCAACTTCTAGTCACTTGCAATGGAAGTAATCTTAAACTGAAAGATGGTGTCCCTCAGTGTCTCATGAGAGGAAGTGAGGAAAAGAAAGGAGAAAAAAGGAGAAGGACAGGACTGGAGGGAAGGGAATGAAGGCAGATTTATTAAACTGCCTCGACAGTTGCGGTTTGTCTGCCCGAGCGTTTGTTGTGTGAGTTCTTAGCAAAATATGGGGAGGCAGAGAGTCAGGTAATATGTTTTATACACAATGTAGTGGTGTTTCAGTGGAAAAACTCATCAAACTTCCACAAATTATTTCTTTTATTATTATCTCTGTCTTCTTAGATGTATATATTTTAAACCTTCAGGACCTCTCTTGTCCTTCTTTTGCTTTGGAAGTCTTCCACTTTAAGCTCCGAAAATGTCTTGGAGTGCCATTATAACTTTGATTCACATAGTGCATTTTAACTGTATTACAGATCTCTGTTGCTTGTACTTTAAAATGTTGTGAACTGCCTGAAGCAACTTGCAAGGACTGGTCTAGAAAAGTCACTTTTAAATATGCTTCTTCATTATATTTTATACCAAGACTATGAATAATGATTTACCCTAGATTTCAGTAACCAATCACCATAATATTTACTGGCAACGACTCCATGAAACTTGTTGCTATAGTAACTTAATCTTGGTCTTAATCCAGATCCCAAAGGAGGTGTCCATTATCACAAAAACCGCTGCTGGAGCAAGCATCTGTAGCTGCAGTCTTGGAAGAGAGGAACCAGGGACTGCACAGGCTGAGTTTCTAAACTACTGTCTCACCCACTCAGGCCACTTGATACTAGCAGTAAGGCTGCATGGCCTCAAAATAAGCATGTGTTGGAAATCTTTCCTCTTCTCTGTGTTTTCTACAGAAGGTAAAAATTTCTCACTGCTCCCTCTGGAGAACAGACCTACTGAGAAAGCAAGAACCCACTTGCAAAACTCAAGCAGAAGAACGATGTCCCAGCTGCCACGTTCTTTTTCCTCACTTTTCTTGACTCACTGTCAAAACTACCATTTGATATTATTTTATTGTTTCTTTAGTAATAAATAGACATAAATGTTTGGTTGTTTGGGTTTTTTTAGAAGATTTCCAAGAAGCTTCCCTTAAATGCAGAACAGGAGTAATTTTCGTTTTCTCCTTACGTGCCAGACCTGGGGAAAGATTGCCAGGTACACTTGCAGATCTGTTGAGGGTCTTCCACAAACATGTGAGCAGCCACTTGCTCCATTTCTGGCCCAAGCCAGGTCCTGCAGGAGGGTCTGTATGGAGACACAACATGGGGGATGCTGGAAAAGACTTCTCCAGCCCTGAACCTTCCTTCCAGCAGCCTGCCTGGGCTTGCTGATCAGTTGAACTGTCTGTCTCTGTGCAGGCATCCTGAGGTGGGTAATAAGGAAGACATTGTTTCAGTTTTTCCATGTAAAAATAAATCACTTGTTATTTTAGCAAAATGCCATGTTCCCCAAGGGAGATGTTGATTTTATGAAGTGGGACTTTCCAACAGAAAAGTTGACTGACTGACTGACTGACTCCCAGATTTACAAGGCTGAAGGAGAAAAAGGCCACTGCGTTTCAGCTGTGACGCGTGCCAACAGGCTGTGTATGCAGGGGAACTAATTCCCGAATCTCACCCAAATAAAGTTCCTTCTTGTTATCATCTTGTGGGTGTTTGAAGGAAGATACAACATTCAATCTGGGTTGAGAAGTCCTGAGAAGGTGACATCAAGGGTGCTTGTAGGAGCAAGCACTTTGCATTACATGAGAAAACTGGCCGATCAAAGATCCCTTTCCTGCATATTTTTCCTTCTTGTAGGACTTTCCTCCTCTCCAACCTCCTAAGTAAGCACTTCAGGTCATCTTGATGTTTAAATAGTAGTGTCCTACAACTGTAACATGATGTAATATAAGTGTTAGCGTAATCCCAAGTTTTTAACTTATATAGTCTAATCTGGAAGTTTTGGACCCTGTTGGAAATGCTCCTTCTCCCACTCATGAGCAGGAGTGTTTGCTCTGGTTCCCTAGCTATAACCTAAACTTGGCTTAAGAGGGAGAAAGCTGACCTTCTGCGTAGTTCCTATCAGAGATTGCCAACTTATCCTGAAGACACAAAAAACAATTTGCTGTTAGCTTAGAGTGACAAGTTAACATTCACTTATCAAGTACAGCAATTTATTTTTACAGTGTTGCAAAATGGCTTGGGCCCAACTAATTTCACTTGGAGGAACAAACACTGCCACAGCCAGAAGGCACAAAATGTGCAACAATAATCCTTAAGGCAACACACTGTAATTTGCCTTCTTCTGTTTAATGCCATGTCAAACAGAAGGATTTCTACACATTTCAGATGGTGACTGCGTTGCCTTCTCTTGGTTTGAGTTAAAAAAAAATTGATTTATTTCAGAGAGCAGTGATAGATGAAGGATACGACATGCACTGAGCATGCCTAGTCCCTTGCTCATGCCAAAAAATTCCCAGAAGGATAAATCTCGTTTCCTGCCTTACTTCACAGAATTTAACTTTTTAAACAAGTCATGTTCTGTGGTTTGGATTCTATGTTTATATCAGGGTTTGTTTCCAGGCTCATGGACAATAATAGTACATGGGTCTGAAAAATCTGAACATTTTCATGTGGGGAGAAATCTTGGTGTTTTAATCTCACTTTCACTCTTATTATTTGCATTAATTCTTATAAACCAGCCCTTACAGATAAGTTGCAATAAAAGCTGATATTTTCCAGGTATAAGCTGGAAAATATGTGAACTTGAGCTTTCATTTAAGTCAAACTTATTTCCATGATTTCAGGCTGTACTTATATATTCGTACTGCAGACTTTATTTATTTTAGAAAATATGGAGATGGAAATTAAGACTTAATTTTAAAAATATGTTCTGTGTTTGAACTGACTTGTGCATTTTATACATACATACACACACACATATATAAACCCTTTGTGATCTACTGATTATAGCTGGATTCAAGTTGAATTAGAAGCAGAACATTAATTATATTGAACCTGTTATCCCGACTGTATTTAGAAAGTTGTAAGAATACATATTTCTTTCTGGATTTCCATTAATAGCAGCATACTTTTTTTTTTTTTTAAAAAAGGCACATCCATGGTGTTTGATTATATCTTTCACGAACATGCAGTGTTATCCAAACATCTAACATGCACAAATTTGAGAAGGTATGTGAATATAATGTATATCACAGAATCACAGAATCACTAAGGTTGGAAAGGACCTTCAAGATCATCAAGTCCAACCATCAACCCAACACCACCATGTCCTCTCAACCATGTCCTGAAGTGCCACATCCACACGTTTCTTGAACACTTCCAGAGATGGTGACTCCACCACCTCCCTGGGCAGCCTGTTCCAATGCTCGACCACTCTCTCGGTGAAGAAATTTTTCCTAATATCCAATCTAAACCTCCCTCGGCGCAACTTGAGGCCATTTCCTCTTGTCCTATCACTAGTTACTTGGGAGAAGAGACCAACACCCACCTCACCACAACCCCCTTTCAGGTAGTTGTAGAGAGCGATAAGGTCTCCCTTCAGCCTCTTCTTCTCCAGACTGAACAACCCCAGTTCCCTCAGCCGCTCCTCAGCAGACTTGTGCTCCAGACCCCTCACCAGCTTCGTTGCCCTTCTCTGGACACACTCCAGCACCTCAACATCCTTCTTGTCGTGAGGGGCCCAACACTGAACACAGGATTCAAGCTGCGGCCTCACCAGTGCCGAGTACAGGGGCACAATCACTTCCCTGCTCCTGCTGGCCACACTAGTGCTGATACAGGCCAGGACGCTGTTGGCCTTCTTGGCCACCTGGGCACACTGCTGGCTCAGTATTGAGAGTATACATAAACAAAGACACAGACAAAAGGAAACCAAGCTAGGATCAAACTTAAGACTCAAATGCCTTGCTAGATTTGAAACTTTAATAAAGCCCCAAATTATCTCCATAACAAGTACCCAACACTTTATTCATATATGCAAGAGCAGTTTTGCTCAATAAACTAGTGGTACTCTGAAAAAAAGAACAGTTATGCTGTGAAAGAAATCAAAAATACAAAAAAAAGCAAATTAAATAGTTGGTGCTGCAGGACCTCTTCTAAATTTAGTGGAAACCTGTTAAATTAGCTAGCTTCTGGTGGTCTTGGGTTTGTCAGTTACATTTTATTTATTTAACCCACATCTTTTTCAAACCTTAGCTGGCTCTACACTGTATTTTTGCCTACTCCCATTCTGAGTTTTAGTGTATTATAAAAATGATTACTCTCTAACTAATTAACACATACCTCAGCAAGCTTAATATACACAGTAGTTATTCCTAGACAGATAGATAGCTGTAAAAATACGTATGTGTTTGTGTATTGGAACATAAATATTAATATATGTATATGTATGTATCTGTATATATGCCCATGAAAAATCACCAAAGGTTATTATATTTTAGGTTCTATTAAAAGAAAAAATTTAATGGTCAATAGATGGAAGAGTTCACCTTGGTGCTTGGCGAAAGCTTAAGCAGAACAGCTGGTGTTTGTTCAAGTGACAGTTCTATGTGTTGCTCTTTGCTTCTGCTAAATGATCTTATTATCACTAACTATTCTTTAAGCAACAGTGCAAATTTTGTCATGACAGTAGGGTTTTTTCCTTCTTCTCAGTGTAGGAGTAAACTTGAAAATTTTAGGAAATAGTTGTAAAATAAAGAGTACGTGCTGACTTAGTTCAATATGACTTCTTTATTTTTCCGTTTTACCAATGCCTATGAGTCTGGTTTCCAGTGCCTCAGCCTTGTTTCTTGACACCCAAAATATACAGTAAATGGCAATCCCTGCTTTCATGTTAATACTCTGAAATACGTCCATAAACCTCAGTCCTTCTGCTTTCCATGCAAGGATGCATGACCTTTATGTAGGAAGTCAAAAAGAAGTTCAAAGAGGAGCTTCTTCAAAGAGGGATTCCTTCAAACTAATGCAGACATCATTCATTCTTTGGCCCAAGGAGGAGTAACAAAAACAGCTGCTTCCGCAGTATTGCTGAGGAGGAGGGGTGAAAGAAAAGGCAAAGGAGGAGACTGACATGCTATACTCTTGCTCCATGTGGTACCATGTGGCCCCTGTTACACAAGACCAAGATATGTGCACCTTGGACATAGTCCATATATGAATGAGGATGCTGCTCAGCTGCTGCTCCAGTACATAAGGTCATAAGAACAGACATACCGTCTCTAACGCTGGCTGTAAGGGACACCTAAAGAGTAGCAAAAGCAGGGAAGCATAAATGATACTTCCTCAAATACTCTATCAGCTTCCAACAATTTTTAGGGGATTTCCTGAGTTTGACGTGATTTATCAAGTCAGTAATCCTCAGTGGATTTCTTTTCCAAGTTTTTGTCCAGTCTCCCCTTGAACCACTTTAAGTTTTTGCTCCTACATCATGCTTTGGGGATACACTGCATATGTCCACTGACCTGTGGATATAAAGAACAAGCTTTCTTTGAAGCTTTCTGCTTCTTTTTTCTTGGGATCCTCATGGCACACCCTTGCAAGAGGTAGTACCTATCTCAAAGCACACCAGTAATGAATTTCCAGACATGTCTGGTGGCCATGTTCTTGTTTTAAACACCAGAATGCTTCCAGCATCTCGTGTTCCTAAGGCTAAGAAAGAAAGGTTGTATTTGGGTTTGAGGCATTGTGCTGTCATGAGGATAAGACAAGCTCAGGTTGCTGAACATCTGCAGTTTTGGGATGCTTCCTGTCATGTTGAAGCTCTTTTTTTCCAGCTGAATCTAAACGTGTTACCCAATTCAGATGGCCTGTTTGCCGCTTGGGTTGTGGACAGCCTCATAAGCACTTAGCGCCCAGCACACAGAGGCTGAAACTTGTCTGGGTAACCATGGCACTTGTAAATAAATAAAATGAGTATCAATCATTATTACCATACAGTCCCCTCTAAAATAAAACAGTCTCTATAAATGGGTAGAATCCCTGTAATTGCTCTCCTGGGGCTTCCTTCTCTCCCTCACAACTGTCCTGGGAACATTGCCTACACAATCATAACACCAAGTTCTCAACCTGGTACCTCTTGCTGTCCTTCTATCTTGTTGCCTTAGCTGCTTTTGTAGCCAAATACAAATAATCCCATTTGCTTTGCTTTTTTCCCATTGTCCTTAGGTTCTCTTTCCACCATAACTGAACCTTCAGATAACCTCCTCTTTGTTTCTTTGCCAACTATCTTTGATAAGCAAGTACTTTTCTAATATCTTAAATTTACTAAATCATACTCCTAAATATTTAATTCAGTTCTTGGAACAGTTTTACATTTAGTAACTCTTGCTGCATCAGAGTTTCCTAGATGTTTTTCTTTTGACTCATGTCCTGAGTCAAAAGTGTGAGTCTCCTGTGTTTACCTGAGGAGCAGATATCTCCTGAAGGGCTACCTGGTTTTATGTGAATTCCTTTACTTGCATGCCCTACTGACGTACTGAAGAAGGTTTTTGAAGTATGTTTCTCAGATAAACTCAGGGATTATGCCCCAAGAATGCACCATGGGACAGATAAAGTATCATGAGAAAAGGAACATTTCAGGTGCTTGTGCAATTAATTTTTTTTTTAACTGGACCAAGATTATCTTTACAGCTGCATCTGCAGGAATTTATCTCCTTACAACCTTCCTCCCTATGTATTCAGCTGCCTCCTGCAAAGCCACGTCACTTATCACTGAGGTGTACTCTTCTTCAGCTGCAGGCTTATGAATCTCTTTTTAAAAACTATAAGGAACATCTTTAGTTTCAGCAAAACAGTGAACCTTGCCCAAACATAAGAGCTACAGTCCCTGTGCCAATAATAGCAGCAAAGGAAATGGTACTTTCCATATAAAAAATATTCTGTGATTCTCTCTCTACTTAACACACTTCATGGTGAGATTCAATCTAACTTTAGCTGTACAACTTTCACCAAATTTTTAGCCAACCTGTGCCCTCCACACTAGTGAATTAAATAGGACTAGGGAATACTCTCAGCGACTCAAATTTCAGCAGCTACACCATTAAATTTTCTGATTTTATTTTTCAACAAGATCAATTGACACATTTCAGAAATTTCTGGCACAACTCAGGACTTAACATGAACTCTTCCAATAGGTGTTCTGAAGGGTAAAAGTAAGTTAATAGTGTGGATGGACCCAAGCCTCGGCATTTGAATTTGAGGACGGAGAGCAGTCCTTGGCAATTTAATGTGCTACTACAGTTGAAGATTAGGGAAACAGCGCTCCTGAAATAACAAGTTCCTTACCTTGCCAGAGGAAAAAGTTCTTTGATAGGTGCTTTGGAAAGCCTCTAGAGGAAGACACCATTTGCCTAACTTAAGTTTTTGGATTTAGATACCACCTTCACTGACTGCTTTGGGGCAGAATTCTGTCAAGAGCAGAGAACAGTACTGGCATAATACTTCCACAATGGTTTCCGTCTGGAGAATCACAGTCATTAGTACTGTCACATAGTTATACTCATTAGAAAGAAGGAAAATGAAGCATAAAAAGAATCTGTAGCTCTCAGAAAGGCACTGTTCCTGTTCCTGTCAGGGGCACAACTCACTCCTGCATCACTCAGTCTCTCTTCTCCCACTCAGGCACTGTGGTGATGAAATCGGGCAAATTCAGATTTAGGTTACATAGAAAACAAGATAATATTTCCTTTGGATGGTCACTCTTTCGCCTTTAACTTCTACTTATCATGAAATGTGACAGGGCATGGATTAACAACTTGTTGAATCCAATCATGCAATCACAGAAAATGGAACCGAAAAAGGATTTTGAGAGGTGATACGGTGCATTGCATTGCCCCAAGGCAGAACCAGCTCTGTTAAGGACATTGTGGACAGCTGTTAGAAAAACAGCTGTTTTAAAGACTTGTAATGATGGTAATTACACACTCTCCTTAAGCAATGTGTTCCAGTCCTTCACTATCTGTATCGCTGGAATGTTTCTCCTAATGTTTAACTTTAATCACCTTTGCAGCAATGTAAGCCCATTATTTTTTGTCCTATCCCCTTCTGGCACAGAGAAAAGATTCCTTTCTTCTCTGCAACAGACTGTGTTAGGTTAGAATACAGTTAATAAGCTTCCTCCTCAACTATTCTCTTTTCTGGGTTATGCATGTCCAGTGCTGTCAATTTTTCAGAAATGGTCATGTTTTCTAGCTTTGTGATCATCTGCATGTGCTGGTACTCATGGGACTACACAGACTGTTGGATGAGCTCCCTAAGCCAAGTGACCACATACTGCCAAAAACAAGGAAGAAGACATGACCACATAATTGGGGGAAAGGTAAAAAAAAAACATTAAAACCTTTTATAACAGCATAGACTAAAATTTACTTAACCAGTCATGAAACTTAGATGAGGAAAGCAAGTGATAGCAGCAGCAACAGGGAAAATTAGCTTTGAATTATAAACAAAAATAAAGAGTGTTTTTTTCCATACTTCCTTCTACATGACAACATATTAATTAGTATGAAAAGGTAGACGTCTTCTTTTAGGTGATAACTTACTTCCTTTGTCAACTTTTCTTTGCACTCTACTGTCCAGTTGCAAAAGACTGATAGATACTCCAAACACCGATGGAAATGGAATCGTCTAGATAATCCCCACAATCCTGAAGAGCTCAGCACTGGGCGACCACCAAGACTTATACATTAGATATTTCTTCAGCCTACTTTTCTTTGTGAACTGGGTATGTCTTAGGATACCTGCCTAAAGCCTTGATTAAAATTCCTTGTCTTTTTGGACTGGGGGCCAGATTTTATCACAACTTCATTTTCTGAGACAGTAGCTTCATCATAAAATTTTAAGTAACTCTGAAGTGAATTTCTTTTGGGTATCTCTAACTGCATAATGAAATATAAGAGTGTATGCCTGGCATATGCCTACATAATTTTAGGTAGTGCTTCTGAGGTTTCATATTTTGAAAATAGGTATGTAAAATGGCTTGGACTCAGAATCTTTGCCTATAATTGTATTAGCAAAGTGGACAGCATCAGGGCAGTGACCCAAGAACAGTTTTCCATATGGTTAAGTTGTGAATCTGTTCCCCGGTGCCCTTTTGGCTCATGTCAAATAGCACTATCTGTCTGGGAACTAGCACACGCCAAGGACCATTCCCAAGGGGCAGTTTGGATGCAGACACCCTGTTCTGTAATATAAAAGAATTTATTAGTGTGGTGGTGGTGGCCTGACCATGTCATTTGGCTTCCAGGCCAACAAATGGGACTAGATACTATTTTCCTTGCTACCCTCTATTTGTGTAGTTTTGGGGCTACACCAGTTTGAGGAGATTAGGTAAACTACTTCAATTCTTACCTCTAATATTTTTCAGTATCTATCATAATTTTTAGAATTCCTAAAAAACTTCTTATGGAATAGGCTTAATAATTATGAAGTTTAAACACAAATATTTCTCCTAACTAATTTTTTTGACTGTTAAATAAAATGATGGCAACATTTCTCCAGTAATGGCCTCTTGGTTTTCAGTGGAAATTTACTGTTAACGCAGATTATAAAACCTTCTGATAACCTTCTATTAAAACCAAATTTTATGTGGATTGCAGTGCAATCCACCATCAAGTATGTAAGGTAGGTAATGCTACTGTGGGACAGCTCTTTAATCAGCCAGTGTTGCCTGCCTATAAAGATATTCTGTCACTCAAGTTTCGCAAGGCATTGCTTATGTGGACCTCTCTTCCTTTCATATCTACTTTTTTCTGCATTATTTCTGTATTTCAATTGCGGTTATCACTCTGAGGTAATTTTTATAGCCTGTCTTTTAGAGAGGCAGAACTTTCAGGCAAAGATGGGTCCTGGAGTCACAAAGCATAATATTTGTAAGTTGTACAGCTTAAGTAATAACCAATAAAAGATATTTAAGACTTGTAGTGAATCTCAGGGGTCTTGGGCTTTACTCCCTTCATGCTTTTAACTTCTTCATTTTTATCATAACACACTTTCTGGTAACTACAGGTAGAATGAAAGAGTTAGTTAAAGAAGAAATGTCTGTAACAACAGTTTGTTTATATCATTTTCAGTCCTGGTCCCCAAATACAAACCAGTATTAACAGTTTATAATTACAGTGTTAACATTTTCTGTTTCTAAAGTAAGCTAAGCATTTAGGAAAGCTGTATTGCAACACAACTTTGTTGTCTTTAATGCACCAGAGATTTTTGTCTGACTATGATATACTGCGTTTCTAAATTTTTATGTTCTTGCAAGTATAGCATTTCTGTGAAGTTACATTGATTCTCTCTCAATTCTCCTTTAAAAATACTGGATCTGGGAGATTTGTTGTATTTATTCTGTTTTTTTATTTAAATGTTGCACAAACAAATGAGTATACTCGGATTACTGCAGTGTTCACAAAATGAAAAGCCATTGGATACACCAGGATTTAATTTTTTTCAAGTCCACTCCAGACAGCCAGAGGTAGTTAAAAAAAGTTTATTTTGCTTTCTATTTGAAAACATTTTCATCCATGGCAATTAGCCTGATCCCTACTGGGAAAACAGAGACCTAATTTTGTCCTGGTTAATACAAACAGAATTCCCAATGACTTCACTGGGAGTTTTGCCTGAATTAGGAGCACAGAAGAAGGCCCTATAAACTTTCAAGAATATCCTTCTGTTTTCCTGTGGCCTACTCTAATCTCTGTAGTTTACCAAGTACTTATGTTCTAGCTCTGTATCAAAGTGCTTTGCAAATTATCACATCCTTATGTAATATTTTTGATAGAGATCATAATTTTGTAGGAATGAAACATATTTAAAAATTTCACATGCACTAGGTGGTTCTACACCCTTCTATATAGAGTTGACAGCTCTGAACGTTAGTTCGATATAAATGAAAATATCATCTCCTTTCCCATGACTTTACTACTTACAACTTCAGTTGGTAATAATAAATGGATATCTTGAATTCAGAGGATAGTAAATATAACATAGAAAAACAAACCATTTCCAAGAATGCATTTTCTCTGTGGTTAGGATACATTACACTATTCCACATTATTGAGCTAGTTAGTGCTTGGAGACAAAAAAAAAGAGGAGAAATCTGAATGGGAAAGCCAACATTGGCAGGAGCACTACTGCTGGTTTTAAGGAATGAAAAACAGAAGTTAAAAAAAAAGAGAGAAGAAAGAGAAGAAAACTTGTTTTTCCAATATATATCAGAAGAAGGGTAGATTATGGAGAAGTTTAAAAACAGAAGTTAAAAAAGAAAGGGTAAAAAAATGGGCGCTGTCTTTTTTTTTAAAGATGGAGTGCAACTGGAAACAGCATGCAGCCAAAGGTCAGGGTCAAGAGTAATAGAATCCTGGCACTATGTGCTAGTTTATCTTCTACACGATGAACTCCTGCCAAACCATATACACAATGTCGTACAGCAGAGAAAAGTGTCTGATGCATCTCCAGAGTATTTATGAGGGCTTCTGTTTTGAAGATAGTTTCTTAGGTAACAGAATAATAACATAATGGGACTATTTCTCATTTATCAGGGTCCTTTTTTTTTAAAAAACTTTTTGGCTTATTCTGCAAATTAAACTGTGATAACCATTTCCCCCCTTTCTGGACTCCCTCTCCCAGTATTAAAAGGATTGGAGGTTTTACTTTATTTTTCAGGTTTGCATTAAGAGAAAGATTTCTGGGGTGGTGGTACAAAAGCTGATTCAAATAAGACTAAGACTTGCTCAGCACCTTAGGAAGTAAATAATTGAGTTGGAATGATATGCATTTACAACATTTAAAGGAGATGAAAGAAAGTCTTGACTAAGTTGTTGCTTCTTGGACTGTGTGCCTTCCTGTCTCTCATATAGTACTGTGTGTTATGCTTTGTTTCGTTTAGACATGGTAGTATATTTATACTCTGCTTGCAAAGCCTTCCCCCTCCCGTGTACAAGTCAGAGCACAATCCAGTAGTTTGTTTTTCTATATTTCCCTTATTTCACGAATATATAAATATTCCAAAATTAGTTTTAGAAACTAGTTTATCTAAAGCATATCACATATTTTAAACCCTTGCAGGTGTGCAGCATGAAATGCAAGAAAACAATATGTCAGATTCTGATCCAGCACTGGGAGCAAAATATCTTCATTAATGGAACGTGGATTAAACTCACAGCAGCTGCTCTGTAATATTTATATTCCAACCTCTCATGAACTTTTATTAGGGGACAAGCGAGATCACATTAACTGCAGCAAAACAAAATCCACATATTCACTTACCTCAGAGTAGCCTATGCCTAATTTTCTAGCTCTGATCTGGGTTGCATCAAAGTAAATTATTCACGTGGCCATGAACATTACTGAACAGGTAAGGTAACCCACAAGATGAGATGCTACCTATTTCAAAGTTTTGACTTCAACAGAAGTATTCCACTATGTTTAATTTTTTATAACCCTTTATAAGAAAAATATACACACAGGCCTCGTTCACTCCAGTAAATGAACTGTTTCAGTGAAATCAGTTGCCTGATAAAGAGAAAACTTATATAGCACAGTAGTTTCCTTAGAGAACTCCATGAAAACTATAGGAACTGAAAAGATGTTCCCTCTGGTCCAAAATTCCAGCTGAGATCCCAGCAATGAGATTTAAGCTGTTGAAAGGTGAGAACGTAGAGGAACTTCAAGAAGTCAATAAGGAATATAGGGTTCAACAATATGCATTAAACAGTCAAGGAGCTTCACAGTAGAGGAAATTCATAGCACAAAGCAGTAGAGTTGAATCAAGAGAAAAGACAGTCCATGCTGTTGTTACAAAGGAGTCAGTTTGGGTGAACAAGTTCAGCTCCTCTCCCGTACTGAATCAGACTCCAGAATTGTGCTGCGATTAGTAAAAGTAGCATCAAAGAAGAGAAGTGACTGTAAAGCAGTGTTACGTAGTGTTAGACTACGAGTACGGCTGAAGACACTAAAGTTTGTCTTGAGCTTGTTTTCCTTGAGACAGTGACTCTTGACACTGAGCTAACAACCCCAGAGGGACTATGACCCCCAATGCTGTTCGAGGCTCTATCAAACTCAATCCACTGTATGAGTTCTTAATCCCAGAGAACCACTCAAAGGTTATATATTACACGGTAGGTCAGATCCTGCAAAACTGCCTGCGGCTGCATAATTCCCAGCACTAATTTTTCTAAGGCTACGGGCTGTTTACAATTCAGATTGTTGGAAAGCAGCAATGAATTCTGAGGGGTGTTACTGGTATCTGAATGCACAGCATGGAAAAGGATAACCAAAGGGTGTTGCACAGACAACAACAGAAATAACATCTTTATCCTTGTTTATCCTTCTTCAAGTTAAGTGTCAGGTATAGCAGAGTTTTTAGTAACACTGGCTGAGAGGTTGCAGAGAAGGACAGCCCTGTCATTAAGTGACATTCACCTACTTGCACCTACTCCGCTTTTGAAAGAAGCTATTTTCAGATGCATGTTCTGCGTGTTAGTACGCTTTTTCCCTATTTCAAGATTCTATAACTTTCTGAAATGTTCTTGCCCAGCTTCTAGTCTTGTAAACTGAAATGCTGAACTCCTGTATCTACTTGCATGTCCAAAATCCATCACTTGAAAGTCTCAGACAGAACTCAGGACCCACACTGAGTTCTGCTCAGAATCTCAAATCCATCATTTTTGAGAAGACATTAAAATATAGTAAATTCAACTTTCTTTGCTTGAACCTGAAGTTGAATTGTATTAATAATGGAATATACAGCAATTAAATTGAAATGTTACTGGCTTTGTATACAAACCAAAATATAGTATTTCTTTGGCCAGAGAACACTACTGCTGAATACCAGTGAGGGTTAATCTTGCTAGCTGTTGCAAAAATCTGTATCCAAAATGTGCACGGAGTAATGCTGGCTCTAATTATTACACTGTATGGAGAGATCAGTCAACTTTATTCCTAGCAATTCACTAACTTTTCTTTGTGTAAACTTGGCACAGAAAAGCTTTTGCTATTGAACTAAATAAAACCCTCAGCACATGGCCATGGCCCAAGGGGACACTTTATCATTTGTATATAGAGAGACATTTGATTATGGCTTAATTATACAATATGCTGCTATTTATTTTCAATCAGTCTGCAAACTCCATAATTGTGGATTATTTACTGATGAACTACTTACAATCCATTATTCTATTATGTTAATGTATTCAAATCCAAAAGCATACGAATGTTTAATAACCTAGTTTAAATCAGTCGGGCTTTTATTGGTCTTCAGGAAGATATGTAGAAACTGACAATTTGGTAAATCAGAGTTACACAACATTGAAAACAAGCTTTGTTTTGTTTCATTTTTTACATTTCTAAAAATTGTGTAATTTATCACATTATTATTTGCTACTGTACTTATGGTTGTCATCTTCTCTGGATGGTATTTAATCAATTGCAGAAATCAAACAAATAAGATAGTGGACAACATTTCCTGAAGTTCTAAACAGTGGGATTTTCCAAATCATAAAAATGCTTCATAACTACCCTTTTGGACTCCTAATTTTAATATTATAAATTGCAGTTTTCCCTTTTTTTCATTTCTCTACCCAGCTTCTTCCTAGACCTAGAGGGAATTACTTAAAATATTTGGATTTGAGCCAAAATCAGACATTTTCTTGAATTCTAGCAGGACTTGAATTGCATTTTTCTTCTTCTCTTGTGGAGGTACCTCAGTCAAGGGGTTAAAGTCTTTTCTGAAGTGGCACTCTACTGCTGTGCAAAGATTTTGGTCAGTCTCTGGGTCACAGGGAAAAGGCTAGAACAACTCAATACTCCGAGGTTACAGGGCTGCATGAGGAGGCTGAAGTTGCAGACCCTGCTTCTGTTCATACAAAAGATTATGGATCTGCTCCAAAACAGTTCAGCAGAAAGCTGAGTTAGAGTAGTTTATATCCCAAATAACGCTGTAACCTTCAGTTTTGCTATGGAAAAGGGGGAGAGAGAACCAGGAAAGAGGTGATCAACTTCTGAAATCTTTTGCCAGCATGGACTGATTTGTTGCACCGTGAAACATCAGCAGAGGCACCAGACTAATGCTTAAGTAAGAGTCAAAGATGTGAAGCAAGATGGGCGCTGAATATTCCTCTAGAAGCACATTTTGACTTCACGGTCACGGTCAAAACTTCTTATGCAGCCCCTTTCCAGAGCCCCAGTTGAGATCTTTGGCAAATACATTAAGGATTTGCCAGTGTATTTGAACTTGCCAGACTGGGGGTTTTTTTGTTTGTTTTTAATTTGGGTTTTTTTAAATCAGTTTCACTTGATTTTGCAAGTTTCTGTGTCTGTAGGCTTCTAAGTCTTCTCAAATCTGAAGAGATCACTTTCTCCTCAGAAGTACGCTACCAGCCAGCTGCATATTATTGACTTGATGGCAGTTCACGCTGGCAGTGAAACAAATCCAGGTCTCTAGCTTCGCCAGTGTGCAAGATCCATAACAAGGCAACATTGCTTTCATTCATCCGTTTCTGCAGGACAATTCAAAACTTTCAGGATAGTTTCCTTCTAAATCTCTTTAAAATGTCAGCCTATTGACAAAGATAGAAATTGCAGATGAAACATTTCGGGTAAGAAAATAGGAGACCCTACCCAACAATTGCTTCTCTGGCTAACTTCTCTTTTATGACTTCTCAGAGGATTCCTCTATAATGTAGACTGTAGGATCAGACACAAGATTTATATATAAATTAACTGCATAAGTATGACAAAGTAAATCACTACTTTAATATAGTAATAAAACATTATATTAAGACTTCAATATAAATGGTTTGTACAGAGGTTAGTAATTGAATACTAGATATTAGAAGTGCATTACATACTTTAGTAGTATTTGTTATGGATGGTTACAAGCACATTAGTAGGTGTTATTGATCTCTTCATCCTATAATAGCCTCTAAGAAATGATTTACCATTTACTAAGAGGGTTATTACTTAAGTATCAACTCTTCAAACATTATTTATAGATATTCCATAATGTTAAGTGTGATGACTATATCAGGTTTAATAAACCAATACTGTTGTTTTTCTGCCATTAGGTTTACTGAGATCATTTCATTAACATCTGTACAAACTTTTAAGAACTTTTTAGTCATGGCTGAAGTTATACTGTCCATATGAAAATAAAAATATTAACAATAATGATAGTCATATTTAAAGATGCTGAAATCAAGTAGTGCAGAATTTCAGTATTCATGGTATTTAAACTACTGCTCTTAACCTAAAAATCTGAGTCAGACAGGGACCCACATTGCTAGCTTGGTTTGCAAGCAAAAAAAGCAGCTGATTTTGCATTTTCTACACCAGCTTTGCTCCCACCAGGATGTGCACAGTAGATGTAACTGGTCATGATGAGTGCGAGCATCAGGCTAACAGCCCATAAATGTCCAACGTGTTTCAAGAGTGCCGAGGCACATCTCTCCCGTTCTGCTTGCAGTATTTTCGTAGCGGACATAAGTTCTGAAAGCAAAAATAACTCTGACAGCCTGGAGACTAGAAAACATGAGAAAATGTAGTAGAATTGCTGCCTGGATTGGTGTGTAACTTCATGTGTCTGTATTCTTACTACATATGCAGATTACATATGTATATACATTGCACACACACAATTTATCATTAAGATAACTTTTAATATTTTCTTATATTTTTAATACTTTCATATCACAAATGAAAAAAACATCCCCGTAAAACCAAAATATTTTTTACGCTTTATAATTAATGTTCCTATTAAGGAAAACAAAAGCTGTCAACTATCTTAAACAACATTTTTTTTGTTACTGAAATATGATCAGGCCCCTTATTTATATTTTAATAGTTTCATGATCTTAACACGAATTCAATACTATTTGCTTTGTTTTTCTTGAAATTCCAGTTCTTCAAGTCATCTTATTTTGTGAGGATCTTGGCATTCATAATGAAAGTATGTTTTAGGCCTCAGAGATGCAAAGAAGATCTCAGAAAGGTATCATCTAGGATGATAGGAAACATCTACTGAGATTTCTTTGCATGGCTTTTTCATCATAAAATACTGCTACAACAAATCTGGAGTTTTCACATGAAGAACACATTTTGAAACAAAATTTTTTCAGGTTGTGTTGGCCAAAACCAAAGTGAGGCATCAAAATAGCTTGTGATTTGACATTGAGGATATTATTTTAGGATGCAGGAGATCTACTACCATTAGATAACTATGTATTTTGGTGTTAGTGAAAACAAACCCTAGGTCTTGGGTTTACCCCTATGCAGACTAGAAAATCTTGAAACCTGAAGTTTTAATTTTTTTTATGATCAGAAAAGCATTTTCTTCCCAATACTGATTTTCAATTTATGATGAAAATGTAAACACTGGAAAGCACAGAAGGCTCTGTCATACTTTGAGAAGGTGACACTTTCGGGACTGACATTTATTTAATAAACACGAG
This sequence comes from Phaethon lepturus, assembly GCF_000687285.1. NCBI lineage: Eukaryota > Metazoa > Chordata > Aves > Phaethontiformes > Phaethontidae > Phaethon > Phaethon lepturus. Next base: position 44,247 of record NW_010518479.1, read on the forward strand.
TATACAAAATGAATATTTTTAAAAATACCAAAAAATACCTTTGACCAAAGTCACAGGTTTGCCCAGCCCGCACGTATCAAGGGACATGACTTCCAGTCACACATGAGACTAGCATCACTTAGAGCACTTTTGACTTCTGACCCCATGTAACGAGGTGCCCAGGTTTAGCTGAGCAGGCTTTCTCATCCTGCACTAGCAGGTGACAAGACTGATATTCTTAAAAATCACCAGTCCAGTATGCATTCAATCCCATAAATATGTTGGACAGAGTACGGAATACTGATGTGCTGTTCATGTCTTTGGTTTGGGCACGGTTTGGGGCAAGGGTTAATCTTTACAAGACAAAAATTAACCCTTCCTGCCTTCTTCCCCACTGATCAAGCAGGACTGAGCTAAAGCTCCTAAAACAGAGAAAGTCACTCAGTTATTAAACCCACTGAAGACTAGACATTTTAGTTTCTAGCAATAGTTAGGTTTCTAACTTCAGGTAGTCATCTTCCAAAATACTTTTCATCCTTCTGAGATAGATTAATTTCCCTTCTGCAGAAGCTCCTATCAGTCTTCATTTTCAGTAGACAAATACCTCAAAATAAGTGATGATATTTGAGATGGCAACAAATCTGTGAGATGAATCCCCTTATTTAAACTAGTTATCTTCTGAATTTTTTAACTGGGTATGGTTCTAGAGAAATCATTCATAGATGGCTTACAGGTGTTTTTGATTCCTTTGCTGATTAATTACAAAATTAATATACTTGTAAGTATGTTTTTGCAAGTATATTTTTGTCATTTCTTCATCCTTTTAATACTTTGATATTTTTACTCTTCCTTAAATTCCTGAAGTAACATTTTATCATTATTATTTTTTCATTCTCCTTAATAAAACACTGTTTATGCTTTATCTTTTAATTTTTTCGTATCTTTTACTCTGTTTTCCCCAAACACTTGATTTCCATTTTAATCACCTACTTTGGTTTCCATTAATGTTTTTAGGTTAAATTTTCCACTTAAATACCCCCTTTATGCCTCACCACTGAGTTGCCTGCGTGTAACTGATCTCGACGTGGCCCTCTGCATTTTTGGGTTATATCTTGACCATTAATCTCTCTTTATTGCGGTATGTTTAACAAACTGTTAAAAATAATGGTAGCTGGCAATGAAAAAGTGTGGTGCCCTTTAAGAGGCATTGTTTGAACTGATATTTAAAGATTTCTAATTCTCTGGGGTCAGGAAAGTAACGTTTTCATGTTTTTACAAGTCGTTTTGCAGCAAGTCTTATATTGTCCAGAAATGATGTTTAAAGTTTCAATAGCTTCTGGTTCTCTGTGCCACATCACCTTGCAATTGCCCCCAAATTGTTTCTGAATCACGTTTCCTCTGGCAAGGAGTGGTAACCCTCATTTTATATTACATCGTACAATGTACAGTGCTCTCACCCCACTCATAACAATGTTAATGTCAGAATGAAAAATGATAAAGCACAAATTAAATAGCAACCATATGTTTTCTGTAATATATCTTTTTTGTTTTCTGACCCAGGTAAACAATTTCCTTATATCTCCCGTTCAGATCTGCATTTCATCCTCCAGATTTGCCTCATGAACACCAGAGAGCAGGCATCCTGCCCGTGTCCAGACAGCTGAACTTGAACTTCAGTTAATAAAAAGTGATAGCGTTCATTGCCGCTAAACAAGCTTTTCGTTTTAACCAGTGAGCTTGTTAAATAATGTATCTTCCATCAGCCTATGGTCATTTTAGAGCTTTGCAAACAAACTTAAGCTTCCAGTCCATATTATGACAAAGAACAGTGAATCTTTCCATGGGATTATTCTAGTAAACCCTCAGTAAATTGTCCGAACAAATAGATGTCACAAAATTCTACTGGTTGGGTTTGACCCCACCTCCTCCTTAGTCTCCACCGGCAACTGGAAGGCGCTCTGTGTATATCACATTCTCTAAAGAGGAGGCCATCCAAACGCTACAGGAATAATTACAGTAAAATACCGGCCCTTAGTTTCCTCTGGTGCATCTGTGGGCCAAAGTCCTCTCCACATGTGGATCTTTGGTACACATGAGCACAGCCCAGCTGGTGGGTCAATCGTTAAAAATTATCCTGGATACGTTTTTCTTCTTTTCCCCTGAAAGATGATTTCTGAACTGCACATACCCTTTGTTTGGTGCCCAGGGGCTGTTACAACAATGGGTTGCTGGCAGCAGGGGCATCAAGGACGACATGTGCATGAGGCGTGAAGGTGACATTCACCATGCAGCTTTGGCAGCTGCAGTGAACACTGTGCAGGGCTCTGAGCCATGTCAGGGTTCTGTGCACATTTTGGGTTGTGCATATTCTCACCTCCATGCTGACAGAGCATCCTTGGCAGGTTCTCTGCCCTGGTCTCACCTGGCTTCTAAAACCCACACTCTCACTCCTCCCTGTATGACCCTTCCTGCCTACTTCACATTGACATGTGGTGAGGTGGGTGTTGGTCTCATCCCAAGTAACTAGCGAGAGAATGAGAGGAAATGGCTTCAAGTTGCACCAGGGGAGGTTTAGATTGGATATTAGGAAAATTTCTTTACTGAGAGAGTGGTCAGGCATTGGAACAGGCTGCCCAGGGAGGTGGTGGAGTCGCCATCACTGGAAGTGCTCGAAAAATGTGTGGATGTGGCACTTTGGGACATGGTTTAGTGGGCATGATGGTGTTGGGTTGATGGTTGGACTTGATGATTTTGAAGGTCTTTTCCAACCTTAATGATTCTGTGATTCTGTGACATTTAATCAAGTTCCCAGGTAAAACAAAAAAACTTAGAAAATCTTGTGCCCAAATTGTCATATTTTTTGCTTCCTCCGTTCTGCATATTATTTTTCACACCTATTTTGCTCATCTATTTCTTCTGCTAGATGTCCAGAGCAGCTTCTCCTGCTGACTCCTGTACGTGACATGTTTTTTTGCTACAATGCAGTGATGGATAGAAATACATAAATAGGCTTATTGCTAAAAATGGTGTCACTGCACTGCTGAAATGCATACAGTAGCAGTTTGCTGAGAAGCAGGACGTGCTTCCCAGGTGGCAGACTGCACTCACTCACATTGGCTCTGTGCACAGCCTGTGAGATCTAGCAGATATCAATCTTACTTTTTTTTCCATATAATTTTCCAGTAATTATAACTACATACCACTGAGGTGATACTCAACTTTAAGTTCTAGCATTTTACTGTTCATGTACATTTTACAAACTGTAGTGTTGTTGCATGGATTTTTATCTGAATTCAGGTTTCTGAACGTACTGAACAATAATCTGCTTGGCTTTCTTGGTAATTATATGTAAATGGTTAAGACTGAAAGAAAAGCTGAAAAACCTGACTGACTAATGAGCAAAGTCAACATTCTTTGTTTTTGGCTGTGGCTGCCAGGTAAGAGGTCTTAATTTTGTAAAGTTATATGACAAATAATAGGCTAGATAGTGCAAGAATAATGAAGAGAAAGAGTTGTAAAACAATCCTATATTAAATGTCATGTACTCAGCAGTTAGACTGATTAGATCTAGTGACAATATTTGTAAGACTTTCACAGAAAACCAAAACCTTTCATACATTCTTTTTCCCACCTTTTTTTTTTTTTTTCCCCTGGGATAAAAAAAAGGCACTGACTCAAGTCTGGAAATGTATTTTAAAAGCCTGCGCATACAATAATAAAGACTGTTCTGATACATGCACTTCAAACCTTAATCTAGACTTGAAAGGCCATTTGGACCTCAAGTTATAATTCTACCTATAAAGAAACAAATTGCAGAGAGAGTGTTATTCAATTTGACTGGAAATATCAAAGCGATGTGGAAAACCAATAGGTACCAAGTTGGCTCTGGTTTTACTGAGTAACTCTGTGCAGTTCTTGGAAAGTTCCGCCCTTTCTAACCTGGAACTGGAATTTGGCAAGGCAAAATTTGGCACCTTGGAACATCTTTTAATTCTTAAACCAGATTGAGATAGATATTTCTTTGATGTAGCCCTGCCTCTTTGCAATTAAAGTGTATCACCCTACCTTGCTGAGCTCAGGAATACTCCATCAGAAGACGTCATTTGATTTGATTGAATTTAATTTTTTCTTCCCTTTTCTGGGAATCCTTCAGCCAGCTCTCTGACCGGAAAGAGATTTTCCTTTCCTGCACATGGTTCTATTGTTTCTGGGATTCTCTTGGTTTACCGTTCTCTTCTGAATATTTTTCCTTTTTTCCCTCCTTGAATTTTTCTCACAAAAAAATCTATGTCAATGTAACTGGATCCCAATTCTGAATTTAGAAAATCAACCCCCTTTGGGTGATACAGTGGATTCCTACTCCAGCTTTGCACACGTTTTCCTCTGCATGGAGGCACCTATTGCCTCATTAACCCCTTTCAAAAAGGGGCTCTGATTGCTTTACAGACTCAGTGCGAATGAAAAGCAGCTGTTACACACCCTAGTGAGGCTTAAACCAAAATATCATAGTGCGAAGGGGTGCTCCCAGCCCCTTGTTTTCTGCTTCTACCACAAGTCATCCCTCACTCCGGTCATGAGAGTGTCTGTGTGAAATTCAGTCGGAAATAAGTTTACTTCATGTGACATGTCTAGTCTTCATACAGAGAAGCACCTGGAGGTCTGCCTGAGTCAACCCTGCATGGCCAACACACCACCATGGCACTGGATTAGATAGAGAGAAAACCTGAGTCCTCGGAAAGGCATAGGTGCACCAGATCATCACACCATGAGCTGTGCCTCAGCTCATACTCAGCTCTAATCTTCCACGCACAGCACTGGCTGTAGAAAAGCTTATCCTCACGTTTTGGTCTCTGCCTGGTAAACGATCTTCTAAGGCCACTTTGCAGCATGCTGTAAGACAGCATAGGGTACACCATACCCTACAAGACACGTGGCATCTGCCCTCATCTTCACAGAATCACAGAATCACAGAAACACTAGGTTGGAAAGGACCTTCAAGATCATCAAGTCCAACCATTAATCCAGCGCCACCATGTCCCCTAAACCATGTCCTGAAGCGCCACATCCACACGTTTTTGAACACTTCCAGAGATGGCGACTCCACCACCTCCCTGGGCAGCCTGTTCCAATACCTGACCACCCTCTCGGTGAAGAAATTTTTCCTAATATCCAACCTAAACCTCCCCTGGCACAACTTGAGGCCATGAGTCTTCTTCCTGAAGACTAACTTTAAAAATCAAATACTGCAATAATCCAAAAGCTGCCAACTTGTCCGTCTTGTGTGAACTCTGAGGTTTTTGCCGCTTGAGCTTATTTTTCAAGTAATATCTACAGAGACTTACTCACTGGTCACAAATGGCCAGAAAACAGTTTCTAGACTATGGCTTAAACATTCAGGCCAGGGCTAGGCAGAAGCACAGGGGAAACCCTTACTTTGTTTTCCAGTCTGTGGATGCCCTTTGTGCCTTTGTCTTGCTGGAAGATGAAGCTGTGAGGACTGGTTAATGCTGCCAGGATGACATTATTCCATGCCTTAAGTTAAACACGTGAGCGTTTGTAGGATCGAGGCCATCATTCCTAAAGCTTTAATAAACTTTACAGTAGAAATAAGTTTCCCTTAACCCCATTTATTTAAACAATCCATATTGTTTTATATAGAGGAAACTATCCAATGCAAATACAGCTAAATATTTTAATGGTTTACACATTCATTTTAGAAAGTTTTCTTTTAATTTGTTAACTTTTGTTCCTTTGAACTGGCTCAACCTACTCATTTAATCCCTCGAGCTTTCAAGGGACAGCTTGCAGAAAGTTATATACACAAATATAACAAACATTTCAAATAAAGCACAATGCATAAAACAGAGAAAGGGAAAAATTTGACAACAGCTGCTAGATTTAACACTAATAGTTTTGAAAGATTTTGGCTTAAAGGTTAAGAGTATCTTATGACAATAAGCAGACTTTGTATATAATGTCAACAGCCCTGTTGCAACATGTCCAGTTTTAATTTATTCTTGTTCTCTTGCATAAGACAAATAATATAATTATGTATGTCTGGTTCATGACATTCAAGTTGGAAAAAAATCAAATAAATCATTTTTTTTTTTAAGAATAGCAACTTCTAAAGCTTTTGGCCTACATCTTTTATTAACATTAGAGACATTTTTGTCTGAAAGTGATAACCTGAAAGTTTGCAAGTATTTATTTATTTTGATCAGATTTCATCTTTTTGAGACTTTTTGCTTCTGAATAAGCTAGTGGTAGCTAGTATCCTCCTTAGTCTTTCTTTTCTTTTTCTTTTTCATTTTCTTTTTATGTCCAAAGGACATTGCAAATGATATCAATTACCTGATTAGCAAAAAATCTAAGGCTTTAAGGGCTGCAGTCATCAAACTATGAGGCTCAATTTAGACAAGGCATGATGACAATTTGGAAATATTTTTATTCCCTGCTTATATTTTTCTTATAATGGAAAAATAACACAAAGGATATTAAAACTATATATTAATCACACTTTATAACATATACTGTGTTTCAGTGTGTTTCCTATCAATCAGTAAAACTGTTTATTCACATATATGTATTAAAAAAGAAGAAAAAATACTCTTTTTCGGGTCACATTTTTAGCTGATAGAGAGCAGCCTCACATTCATCCCCTCTGTGGACCTCTTTACATGGGAGGTGAAATTCATTTCACATGGTTTTAGATGTCTGGTGTAACACAGTCAATTAGTATAAACTAGTGATGTAGGCTTCTATTATATTATGGGGAATTAGGCACTTGTACAGGATGATACATACATGTGTCTGACACTTATGTACAGATGGGAGCCTAAAAACTGGAAGAGCCTACATCTTTCCTTTGAATCCAAAGGGTATCTAGGGTGTGGGTTACTTTAGATGTATAATTTCTAGGTAGCTTTAAGTAGGTAAAGTGAAATCCACTCCAGGTGGAGATCTGGACTTTTAGTATAAATTACCATATCTACTTTGAATAAAAAAAGGTAATACATTTTAATGGTTTCAAATAATGTTTTTCAGTCCCTTAAGGAGGATGTAATAGGATGAATTAGTGTTTAGGGGTTTTTATATGAATTTGTTTTACATAGAGGGACTACTCTGGCTTCAGTGAAAAATTTCCTGAGTTAGAGAAGATTAAATGAAATAAAAATCTCACTAAGGGAAAGATGAGATAGTACTAAGGCGGATGGTAAAAATAAGGTCTAATATAGAATACATACGCTTAGCATGAATTGTGCATGGAGAGCTTGGAAAGTACACTAGTGACATGTATCTGTGTAATGGTTCCAAAGCATTTTCTTTTGGATGATATTAAGACTTTATAAAACAAACATATGCTCATGCTAATACTGTCTTGAAGTAACTGTATTAATGCAAAAATGTCCAAACAAATGTGCCAGATTTCCTCAGGGTTTAACTCCCACAGCAGCAAAAGAAGTAGTCCAGAGTGTTTGAAACACTTTCCATCGGAGCGTTTTTACCATGCCAGGAAGGCAAGCAGGAGCTGTGGCAATGCAGAGGCCCCGGCAGTATATGCATTGCAAAAACGCCGCCGCATCCCCAGGGGGGAAGAATCCAGGTGCCCTTCTTCTTGGGTATGAGAGAACCAGGGTGGTTTTGCTTTATCAGTGAATTAGCAGAGCTGCAAGGGTAGAGACCGTGAAAACGTCCTCATCTGCGAGAGGGGAGCGCGGCAGAGGCTGAGCAGAGCTATGCCTTCGCAGGCACGTCAGTGCGCGGGCACTGCGCTCAGCCGCGGGACGCCCTCCCCAGCAGGAGGGGCAAGGCAGGGCCCCCGTCACGTCTAGCAAACACGCAGGAGCTGCAGGTGACAGTGTCGTCCTCCAAACCCCAGGCACTGGCACCAACTCACGTCAAACCGAGCCCACCTGACCTCTCGGCGATAGGGAGACCCGTAACCAGCCGGAGGGTGATGACGTCCCTGTGGCTGGTTTTGTTTCTTCACATTTTGAAACAGTTATGCAAATGCCATTTTGCAGAGAAACATGTTTTTAATAAATAGACTTGCTTCTTGGTCGGCTACCAGTTCGATCATCAAAACTTTCCCACCAGGTCCAAATCTGTCCACCAGGAAAACCGCTGGTAAAGCTGCGCCGGCCAGCCCAGGCAGGCAGGATACCACCCCTTTGGGGACAATCCTTTAATGCTGAGCAGGTATTCAGCCAGAGGTCTGCAGGCAGAGGGCTGAATCAAGCGTTTATTAACCAGATGAACTTGTTACTCCTATAAAGAACCTTGGATAAAATTGTACATTTAAAACTCTTTATCTGCTATATATGCCAGACTTGGATTTACTAGAGGGGAGAGAGAAGAAATAGAAGAGGAAATGCTGCGGGAACTCTAGCCGCTCCCATTACTACTCGTTAGCTCAGCACATAAAACTGCAGTCCCTCCTGCAACCCCCAATTCACTGCCTCTCCTTTCATATTGGGCCTTTGTTCACTGCCCAAATAACTCCAATGCTATTGAAAAAAGTGTGCAGGTAAATATCAGGTGGAGTTCCTGGCTTGCGTATATGTGTGCTTATACATGCACACACATGTATATAAGCACATATACACAAATATCCACACAGACAACATTTTTTTCTTAATTAATTATTTGTATTTCTTAATTATTTTTTTTCTCAGTTGTTTCTTGGGTAAAATGCTAAATTACTTTTTTTTTTCTTTCTTACTTTCTTTATAGGGGTCAGACTGCTGAATCACTTTAAATCCTGAGTCAGGAGCACGTCACAGAGTTATAAAATGGAACTGTTGATGGAGCAGCCTAGCGCTGATAGGAGAGCTATTGATTGCAGATCCACTTTTAGATTGGATTTGTGCTCTGCAGTCCTTTTACCGCATCATAAAATATAAGTGGCGTTTACAAAAAAATAGCAGTCCACTTAGGAAGTCTCTTAACAGGTTTTTTGAGCTTAAATGTACATTCCTTTAAGTACCTGTTAATTACTTTACTGTGATGATGCCCACCTGCACAATGTCAGACTGCCCACAGAGCCCATTGTTAACCTGCCCCTCAGCCATTTACTGCCCATGATTCACAGTCGAGGGGTCTAGGATTATTGTCTACTGGGAATTATGTTTTAGTAGTACAACAGTGTGCTGGAGATGTCTTAACGGCTGCTCAAGTGAGATTGTTATAATGCCCACATTGTTGTTCCAGCCAGCACACAGCCAGTTGCTTTTTAAGTTATGGCATCAGCAAGCTCCAGGTCATCTGCACTTAAATCACATGCACATATCTGAAATGTTGGTGTGGTAACTGGTAGCAATGTATACAATACTTTTAACCTCCAATTTGGTGGGTGCTTGGGATGAGATTATATGAAGTGTGCATGTATGCTTCAATCTTCAGGGCTACAGCAAGATTTGCTGATTTTAAATGTCATTGCAAATTTTGCTGTGAACAGCTCACCTCAGCTCATGTGCGGCTTTCCCCTTGATAAGCCAGAGGATAAAAAGTATAAGTGCATTAAAACTCTTGTACAGCTCCCGCATGCCCCAGCTCATGAGTTTGCCAGAAATATGTTCAGATGAGCAGAGATGTAGGGCACAGACACCCCTCCTTACACCTCTCTTAGACAGCTACCCCTGCATCGGTGTGCGCACGCACCTACACACAGAGAGAAATACACACACAAGCTGCCTCACAGGAAAATAGCACAGGGAGACTGTAGAAACTCCATTTTCTAACACGTTCTGCTTCTCCCACCACCATCCTGTAAGAGATTGAGCACATCGGCCGAGTTCTCCTGGGAACAGCTGGAGCAAAACATACTTGTCTGGATTCACCACCAAGGTGTCTATGGCACATAGATGAGGCTTTAGCAGCATTATTTCTTTTCAAAGTCACAACCACTAGGCTAAACCATCCTGATTTCTTTTTTTTTTTTTCCTTTTCTTTTGTTTTTTGGTGATGGTGTGCAGACATTGACATACCCAAGTAGATGTAGAAAGAAACTAAGAAATTTTTAATGGATTTGGAGTCTATAAAGTTTCCTGGCAGCACTTGTAACTTGACCTGATTGGAATTATTGGATATTTCCCACAGAAAAAGCAAAACAAACTTCCCCAAACATAACAGCAACAAGAACACACACACTATCCCCCTACCTCAGTTTTTCCACTGAAAAACTGAAGAATGCAAAAACTTTGCCTAATCATACCAGTTTCCTTCTCAACAAAAAAATAAATTTTTCTAAATTTTTCTACAGATCCTTTCCCAGTTACAAAATAGATCGGTAACTTCCCCCCCCAGTTTTCAGTCAAAAGCAAATTTGAGGGAAAATGTTTTAATTGATCCCGTTGTAATGCCAAGAGCTTGACTGGAGAAAAAATTTGAATACTGGAAGGCATCTGATCCTACCTAGTGAACTAAACTGATATAAATAAAACTTTTCCTCATTAAATGAATTTGTATTCCAATAGTGTTGCTGCAAACATTACCTCCTTCAGCTGGCATACCATCACTGAAACGGTGCACTTCCTAAACAACTTTCCCGTTTATCAAAAACACAGAACTGGATTTTTTAACAGATGGTATTTTCACTGCTTTGAAATTTTTACAGAGAATGAGCTAAACACGTTGACTTGGGCAGGGGGAGAGGCAGTACAGGGAAACAAGGAGGGAAAGCGGGAAGAAGAACAGATTCTCATAAGTGCTCAATGCGGGCTTTTTTCCCCGTATGAAAAATAAGAAATTTACCCTAGGTTTCAATGGGATCAGAGTAAGAGCAACATTGAGCACTTTGGAAAAAAGATCACACTCCTCAATGTTATTAATATGAGTCATAATTAGAGATGGAACATTTGATCCAAACCCCAATTAACTTCAGGGGAAATTTGGATCCAAACTTTATGGCTTGAATTTATTTGCATACTGGGCCAAGACAGAACTCCTGACCCAGTGCTGTCCAAGCCCTCCCCCACTAACAAATCCTTTGGGGAATTAGAGATGCATATCTGGTTCAAGATCTGACATTTGTGGTTTGGAGCTTGTTTGACAGTGTATCTTGCATATAAAGAGCACTTTCCACCTCAAAAGGCCATTTGTGCTTTAGAACATGCATCTGTACAGGAGGCTGATTCTTAGGAAGAGCCCAGTAAAGCCAAGTGATGTGCTTTCTTCAGTATGTTTGCAAATAAGATGAGAATGCTCACAGATTACCAATTTTCTCAAAACTTTGTCTTTAGATTCAGAAAATTCTTCTTGGAGCACTAGGAGCATTTTCTAGTTCAGGCAGTGATCCTGAGGGTTTGACTCTCTCTTTCTTGCTCATGTGGAATCACACTGGTTTCAGTTTGATTCTTGATTAAGCAAGTAATCTGTGGGTAATTAAGCAAGATGTGTGGGTAAACTGAGCGTCAGCATCCCAGACAGACCTGGGAAATGTACCTGACAATCCAAGACCTTTGAAGGACCATGTGCTGTTTCATTTTGGCAGCATCTGACACTGAGATCTCCAAGGGGGTTTAGAAGGAGGCTCAGGTGATCCTATACTGAAAGCTTTATTCTAATATCAGTAAAAACACTGCAAGGACTCTGGATTGCATTAGAAAACATTTTTTCCCACAAGGCGAATTAGTTAAAACAAACAAAAATTGGGACATTAAACATAATTGAATGTCACCCAATTTTATGTAGCTCTAGGTCAGATAGACTATGACCTGATACATTTTTCCCCCACCTTATCTAGCAATCTTGTTCAAAATTACTGCAAAATATTGTCTTTAGGAAGCCGATCATTAATTATTTATGAGCAGTATTTTACTGAAAGAGTTTAAGCTGTTTGCTTGAGTTATAAACTCCATGGAGAGTTGTGTAAAAGCTTTTTTCCCACCTTTTCAGTCAATGAATGATTCATTAATCTGAGTATATACAAATATTTAGGAGGCGGCAGCATCCACAGGATACAGCATCTGCCTCAGGAAGAATTGCTTCTCCTCTTGGTCCAGCTGCGTGACTTACTGATGATGGTGATTCACTTCTCACTCTGCATGCCTCAGTTTCCCATGTTGTAACTTGGCACGTGCCTTTTTTATGGAGATATGTGTGCTCTATGGATGCCAAGTCCTACACAGGAGTTGTGCCTTCATGTTTGTGAGAGCAGCCCCGGAGCCTAAGTAGGACAGAATATGAAAGAGGTGGTAGGACGCGCCTTTGGTAGCCAGCAGAGAAACTCTTGATTTTTTTCTCAGGCGGGAACAACGGTAGTCCTTCATTCCAAAGGACTGATCTGACGACCACGGCCTTACTAAAGCGATAAAAAGGAGACCACAGGTCAGTGTTCAGAAGAGTGCATGGCACACTATCCTGCTCCGTAACACAATGAATGGCGTATCGCACCGTCACACTGCGCGGGGGCAAAGCCGTGACCCCCCCAGCCGTGCTGCAGGCCAGCCGGACAGTACAGGCAAAGCAGCGGAGGCACAGGGGTGTGCTGAAAAAGTCCTGTGTCAGCCAGCCTGGAACTAGCTCAGCACACAAACCATGAGCCCGGGTCTGCCTGCACTGACAGCTGTGGGCATAACCCCAGCTGCCTGGAGCCAGGTTTCCACCAGTAACATTTAAGGACCTAAAAATTCATATTCATATCCTCTTTTCCCAAAGATTGGCAAAGATTTTGAGTTAAGTGTCCAGCTCTTCTTACTTTCACAACTCAGCTAGCTCCAAGGACTATGGGCAGCAGGCTCTTATCGCTCTGTTAAATGTCTAGTCTACCTTGCGATGCGAGAAAGCAAACAGAGCGTGTTCAGTTAAGGTCACTCCAAGATTCTCCACAGATCTCAGGCTATACCTGGTCTACCACATAAGAAAAGGACAAATTCACCAGTGGTAAAAAGACTTCCTATAGATTTTGGCTTAATTTGGGAATTTAGGCAGATAGCAAAGTAAATACTTGCTATAATTACAACGCATTGATTTACTGCCTTCTGGGAAACAGTACAGCATTGCAGTAATAATAAATCTGTTCGTGATTGTGTGTGTATATATCTATATATAGGTGCATATATATACGTGTGTATATATATATGAAAGTAAGTGAAATATTCCAGATTGACAACACTGTTGCAGAAAAAAAAAATTGGCCCCATACACCGTATAGGATTTTTCCTTTTCTTTGTTCACAAAATGCATTTTACCATGGGTGATAGAATTTTTGCATCATGAATATTTTATACCAGACTTTAGCCAAAGCCATGATATATCCCAGAAATTAACTTAGGGAAATCTGTTTCTCATTATTCTCTGATGTTCATGGATTTATTTGCTTTCTCAAACAAAGAATTTTAGTCCCCAAACTTGGTATCTACTTAGCTTATTCTTAACCCTTCCATGGGGGAGGGGGGGAGGGGGAAATAATTTATTTCTTGGGAAAGTGTTGAATCACTCTTTTTTCATGCTATTGGACTAACTACTTCTATTATTTGCATCAGCATAAATCAAAATATTTTCCATCCATGTAAGTACAATTTGGGACATCTTGTGTACTCTTATATTTGCATTTCAAAGACTTAATGGCCTGACAGAAAGGAAAAAAAAAAAAGAAGGAGACATTTAGTCATCTGAAATAGAATTTTATATATTCTTTAGATATCTAAGCCCTAAACTGCAACTCATTCTCTTCCCTCCTCCCATTTCATTTCCCACCCAACATCTGAGTAACTCTGAAAGCATCTGAACTCATCAGGCACACCACATTTGGACCTGGACGTTCTCTAGGCACCTGCAGTTCTACATTGTGTGCATGCCCAGATCTACCCAGGCCTTAATGGGATCCAGAAACTCAGCTGTGTGGTGCCAAAGTTCCCTAAAGGGCTTAATCCCATAAACATGCCTAAAGCCCAGTTCACATGTTCTAGTAGGACCAGGCCTCTCACAAACTGTAATCATTTCTGTTATCTTTTAAAACAGCTTTCTGGAAAAGAAGGTGGTGTTCACTAGCTTTTGCAAAGTAGTCAGCTTAACAGCGGATTTACCCGTGAGGTATTTAAACCTGAGTACAATTCCTTCCACAGCTTGAAGTGGTCTTAAGTCCCAGCTCCTCACGCCCCACAGAGTTCTCTATCCACCACGTAATAGTGTGTTGTAAAATACAACCCTGCTTACTCCTCTGTTTGAAGCTGTGCTGTTGTACCGTAAAGACAGAATGTTCCTGGGTCAAGCAAGGAGCAACTGATGCCCCTAGATTATTTATGTGTTTAGCATACAGGGTAAAAAGACCAAAAGTAACACCAAAGATTCGGAGATCATGTGCTTTCTTGTAAATCTCTTCCAGTCCCTATGTGTTGCACAAACAGGATGGGCTTAGGTTCAACAGGAAGTAAGAAAACTACTGTATAACTCAATGGCAATAAAAATTATTTGTTCTCCTTCAGTCCAAGCAGAGAGACTCAGTATTTACTTTCCAAGTTCCTAGCAATTTGCCTTTCTCTGGATGGAACAGCTTCATCAAATTCACCTTTTTCTACTGCTCTTAGGAAAAATTGCCTGTGTGGCCATAGGAGGCAGCCAGCCTCCTGATGGGGAGGAGCATCTTCCCGACAATGTCATTTAGGTGTTCAAACTATGAGAAGCAGAGAAAGCTTAGACAGCGTCATGAATCAAAAAAAAGCCCACTGAAGATTCCAGCTGAAGCAGGAGATACAGTTGCCATGCAGTGACTTGCTTCCCTCTGGCTGGGTTCACTGCAGTCACTAACAGGATGCAGCAAGGGGCTGCCTTTTGAAATGCTGAGCTCGCACAGCTTCTCCCAACTTCCCCAAAAGCAAACAAGAAAGAAGGCCATAAAATGGCACGACCTGGTTTTCTTTAGGTTCAGCAAGCCTTGAGATATTTAAATTCAATATAAGAGTTTTAAAAATAAATACATTTTTAAAATCCCTTTGAACAGGAGTTTTGCGGGATTCTATCTAACACAGAGGACTAGTATTAAGACCCAGGATTTTTTACCTCATGGACATAATTCTAAACTAAATAAAGAACTACACTGACAGAAACTATGATTTGATGTGCCTTCAGTAGCTTGTGTGAAACTAGACAGCTATGCCAGGCAAGGGTGCCCATTAATTCCAGTAGTTAACCAAGTCAGTGCTGTGTTTCAGCTTGCAAACATGACTACACACCTCATCATCGGCCCATTAAGGCCTTAGTTTTACATCTTGTCCTGGATCAACAGGTCCTTACTAGAAGCAAGCCCTAAAGTAAGTCCATTTGTGGTTGCACATGATCTCCACTGTCTGGAGTGACTGGCAAAAAGCAGCTGAACTGAACGTTGGTCCATTTGTTCCCACCTCTGCAGGCAGACCTCTAACACCGCAGGTCTCTCCAGCCTTCTGGGTTGTACCATACAACCCTTCTTTTTAGCAAATTACATTATGAGCACCACTAATACCAAAGAGGAGATTATGTTGTGCATTTTTAAAACCATTCTTTTTTCTGGAGATCATGCTCCATAAAATTCACTTCAGAATATAGATAAGACAATTCCTTAGATTGCCACCCCATTTTAAAATACTTGAAATATTTTATATTTAAATTTTCTTTATTCTTATAATTTAGCCTGCTTATGTTGGTTTACTTACAATAGAAAATGACCATAAAAAGTGTTTAAAGCTTTTTAGGTATGGTACCTGGTCAAAGCATGTCAAAGCATCCAGATTCCCACTAAATGTTTTTCACAACTGATGCAGATAGAAGACACCTGCGCGCTGCGAGACCCACAACTGTCTAAAATAGTTTTGCTGTGTCACTCTCTCCTATATTATATCCCCACCAAACCAGCATGACTTAATCATAGTTAGGTTAATCAGGTAGATGGAGGCAGATATTTGGGCTTGTCTGTAACAGCAAAACTTTGTGGCATTAATGTATTTGTTATTTTACTATATGGGCTAAAAATGGTGCATTGCTATTTGTAAGTCATCTTTCATGTGAAACATTTGAAATACATTTAGTCTTACTGAAAAAATCCTGACTTTGCAGCTTCTGTTATTTTATGAATTATTCAAAAAAGTTAGAAGTTGAAAAATTCATTGTTAACTTTTTACGTTTATTTGCAAAAAACCCTTACACAAACCTGAAGAAATGAGTCCTCTGAAATCAGCAGACACTGTTCCTAAAAAAAAATCAGATTGCTTGGTTTTGTACTGACAGAAAGTTACTGTGAAACTTGTTATATTTGAAATTAAATTCCCAAAAGTAATAGAAATAAAGGGTTACCGAATTTTGCCCACACAAGGCTGAAAATTCACCCTATAATGTGCTGCTGAATGAACAAATAAATAGCATACTCACTGTTTCCTGTAGCATGTTAGCTACCTGTTTATTGTTGAAATGGTTTGTGTCATTAGTATTTTTTTAAATTCCTGAAAAGAAAGTTTTACCAGTAACAAAAAAAGCCCACAGTATTAGTGTTATACTTGTAGGCTGCCTGCCAATATTTTAAAAGGCCATTGGATACATAACACAATGAACATGAGGGTTTATTAAAAATAAACTCACATCTTGGTGCTTAAACATTTTCTCTCTCTTTTCCTCCTATTTTGGAGGAAAAAAAAAAACACGTCAGCAAGGGCAGCAGAACTAGATGAAATTTTTATGCAAAAAAACCCATTAAAAATGCTCTTTGGCTGTCTGTTTGTGCCCTTGAGTCTCACGAGTACAGTTGGCAAGACAGAAAATCACTTATGGACTCAAAAAATGATATAGTACATTTCCTACCCTTTTAAATCCTTTAATATGTCCCCAGCATCCCATGTAATTTAGGGAGGAACATCAGAAAGTTTGGATGCTTTTCTGAAACTTGTTCAAAGAATTCCAAATACTTTGGGTTGTAAAAACGGGATGGAAATTCTATAAGAAAAGCCTTCATTTCAGATTTTCATACCTTGTGCATGGAATTAGCATAGAACTCTGCAGAAATGAAAAAGCATGGAACAATTGCAGAGGTTAATCATATCTTTCCAATTTCACTAATTTGACGATCTGCACTTCAGTTGATTCTTAGGCAGTAGGGGCTATTCCTTTTTGGGACAACGATAAGGCCTGGTGAACAGACTTAACTAATTTATTTAATTTCACTGGGATGTACTTCAGGGATTAATAAGGAACAGCAATTGATGCCTTGCCACATGCTCTCTGGACTGTGATTTCTTTGCTCTTCTTAGCTGTTTCACAGCCTTTCTCAAGCCCAGAAAGCAATCATAAATCAAACTAAATATTTATATAGCTTTTTGGCATTTTTCATGCATGAGTGAAGAAGACGATGGGTAAGTTGGTCATAAAAATTCCAAGGAAAAATATTTTATGGAAATTTGCCGATTTGTCAAAATACAAATGCTTTACAGAGGCTGTTTGATTCTGTTGATGCTAGGGTGGATGTAGAGAGGATCTATCATGCTTGCAAATACACTGCACTGGAGGAATGAACAGACTGTTCAGAATACATCCCATGAACAGAGCCATGAAATCCATCGGTGGAAATGCTCCAGATTTTTACTGGTTCGACCAGTAAAAGAATTTGGTCTCAGATCTCTGCTTTGAGAATGTTGAAATCTAAAACACATCTAGGAGACCATTTTCAGTTGGAGTAAGTAAATTCAGTAACAAGGATAATTAGTGAATGAAAGTATAGGGCAAGATCGTTATTACCTAACCTAAACGACCAGAATAGGCACCAAGGCTCCAGAAGCTAATACTAGAGAGTGTTAATTGTCTCCAAAGACAAGTTTTTGAGTTAAACACAAACAACGGTCAAAACAGAACAAGGTGGCTAAATCTAGACAGTAGGAAAGGTTGGGCACATCATTTATCTGAGATCTCTCTTTCCAAGGAAATATTTATATATGGCACAAATCAATTCATCCGAAATTCAAAATACAACAGCAACCCTACATACTTAATGTAACATGGACAATTTGATTTTAGATAAAACTTTGAACCAGAATCTTCTGCTTCCTTAGTTCCTAACTGTGAGAAGCACAAGCTTCCCTCTTCCAGTAGGAGCTATGAAAATGTGCGGCTCATGGGCTGGAGGAAACATGGTCTCTGTTTCCCATGGCCATGGATTTTTTTATTGTGTATTCTAAGATACAAATTACATGTCTATTTTAATAAATTAAGGTGGATTTGGAGATTGGTTGCAAGCACTGAAATTTGATCAATTAAGCTGCTAAACTGATAGCATGGATGTTAACATGGTTTTGGCTCGGGCTCAGTTAACATTTTCCAAAATGGTTCCCAAACACAGTTCAGGATTTACCACATGCCTACTGTGTTCTGGGGACACCATAGTGTGGATGTGGCCAGATCATTCCAGCTGGCCTGAAGGACAGAGAATGGGTCCTTGCACTCTAGTTTATGGGTACCAGTATAACCAGACTGATAATTAGAGCAGAGCAAGTAGTCCAGGTCTGTCTTGCTCCTCCTGGTTATCCTGAAGATGGTTATTCAGGCTGTCTTCTGCCTAACTCTTGTCAACTGGCCACAATCTTACAGGCAGAACTTTCTCACAGGAAGTAGGGAATGTCTGTAACACTATTCATGCTCTTTCCAGAGTCTATGGGGCTAGGGTAAGCTAGCTAAGTCACAGGTTGATCAAGAAGATCAGTACTGGAATTCAGATGACTAAAGTGTTTTGGCTATTTTTGAGTGAAAGCAGTGTGGACCATGTATAGAACTTGGGTCCTCTTCAGTCCGTGATGTCTGCAATAGGGTCCTGAACAATCAAGATAACCAGTGCAAAAAGGAAATCAGGTATACAGTACTGTGAGATACTATTTAGCATCGTAACAACAAACAGGACCAGAACAGTCTCATGATGTCTTCCATTAAAAAAAAAAATACAAAATGGAATATGCCTGCCCTTAGACATAGAATCACAGAATCATAGAATCACAGGATCAGAGAATGGTTGAGGTTGGAAGGGACCTCTGGAGGTCATCTAGTCCAACCCCCCTGCCCAAACATGTCCAGACAGCTTTTGAATACTCCAAGGAGGAAAGTGCTTGGTCACTCTCACAGTGAAAAAATATTTCCTGATGCTCAGGAACAACCTCTTGTGTTTCAGTTTGTGCCACTGAAAAACACCTTGCTCCCTCTTCTTTACACCCGCCCTTCAAGTATTTATATACATTGATAAGATCCCCACCCTGAGCTTTCTTTCCTCTAGACTGAAGAGTCCCAGCTGTCTCAGCTTTTCCTCATATGAGAGATGCTCCAGTCCCTTCATCATCTTCGTGGCCCTTTCTTGGACTCTCTCCAGTATGTCCATGTATCTCCTGCATGGGGGAGCCCAGAACTGGACACAGTAAAATGAATCAAACCTAAGAACAGTGTTAAAAGATAGGGTAAAGTTTGAAGTTTATATACAAAATATAGAAAATGGTGAAAGTCTAGTTTTCCTCAGGCAATGTAAATTCAGCCTGCATGCATGTGTGCATTACTGTAAGGTCTTGAATTAAATGTATTACTTCCACAGTGAAAAAAAAAACCAAACAATAAAACCCAAAGAACAACAAAAACCAGTTTAAGTTGCCAACAACTTGATATCATCATCTTATCCTGTTACATGTCAGAAATTGAAGTACAAATCAATGTAAACAATTTCTGTGTTTTTTTATGGTAGGTAGAAAATTCAGCTTCTACTAGCACTATGTGGGTGGAATTCAGATCTCAGGTATTGAAACTTCTGGAAGAACTCAGTCTGACTTTGGCAGCCGACTTACAGATGAACACTAGGTGCCTCCTGGAGCATTTTTCCTCAAGTTAATGCCTAAATTTCCTATAAAGTGAATGGATGAAGGGAGATGTCTGAAGCTGTAAAGGAGGAGTTCTTCTTAGTCTGAATTTAGGCATCTGAAATTCCTTCATGCTTTCACCCTTACCTGTTTTCCTTTATTTAGAAAAAAATTAGTTTACTTAAACACTTTTGGAATGACTGATTCAGATACATGAAGGAAGTATATCTGACTTAGACTGCCTGGGTTTTATCCATAACTCTTAGCTTTCCAAAAATGTTGGCTTAAAATTCAGTGGATCTATTGTTCAGGGGATAGGGAGGCTTATTATTTCCTAAAGTCAACAGCCTCCAAGTTGTCTCAAATTGGCCATAAGTCTAGGAAGAAATTAATCAAGACTCCAAAATATATCTCAAAGTAGCTAGCTTAGTTAAATTGCATTATGTCTCTGAATATCTCAAACAGGCCATATAGTTAGAAACAGAGGTTGTGGTTGTGGTAGTGTGAATCTTCAAATTTTTAGAAAGTTAAATGCTTCACAGACACTTTGTCTTTCATTCTTGGGACTTCAAAGAGACCTTTATCTCTGTTACAGGGTTACAGTGTTATGCATAGTGCTGATTTTTATGTAATTTTATTCCAGGGGTGTAATTATTTATATTCATACATACATATGCCCATACACAAGCACCCACATATATATACACACATGGTCACAGAAGCATATGTGTATACATATGCACACATATATGTGTGCTTGCGTATGGACATATGTATGTATGAATATATATATAAATATCTTTAAAAATAGCTGTTTTACTCAAGTTTGTTGATAGCTTGAGTTAATGAATGGTTAGAATTTTGGCAAGTCCCACTGGAGTTTGGATCCAGTGCTCATAAAACTAAGCAAAATCCTGGAATCTCATCTAAAAATGGACTTTTTGTGGCATGTCTCATATTATTGTTACATATGATGCATAAGGTTTGCTGAAAAAATCATAAAAAAACTGGAAAGCACAATTATTAATGAAAATCAGGTTCTATTTAAAGCTGGTGGTTTGGCATTATTGAAAAACTATGTGATTTCAGACTATAACAATCTTCACTTACCCATTTTGTGACAATTTCTCTTAATTATATTTAGTCAGAAGCAATTCCCATTTTTATTTTCCGGTAATTTCTTTCTTTTTTTTTTAAGCAATGAGGTAGTCTGTTGGAATGAGTAGTGGACAGAATAACATTTCTCTAAGTAGTCTGTAAGCACTTTTCTATGCTGTGGCATTCAATGCTTTAGAAACTTCTCTGAGCAATAGCATGTTTAAGTAACTTGTTCTCCTATGCTCTCTATATATAGTAAAGAAGCTTGTTTGGAACCCCACTGTGCCCATGTGGTTTCTATATATAATTCGGTTGTATAATGAGAGAAAAAGACAAAGCAACCCATAACATGCCCAATATTGTACAGGACACAAATGAAGCTGGTCTCTGCTGCCAATGGTTTACTGTCCAACACCTCCAGCTTGAACATTACTCTGTTGGATGGACCCACACCTCCATCTGGAGCTCTACAGCAGCCAGTGGACTCCTTCATATACACTGGTCTCTACATATGCAGTTCATTATGGGGCTGTGGCCCAAAAGACATACATGAGAAAGAAAACAGAGCAAAAGAGAGGAGGGAATACACACATTTCAGTTGGCATATTCAAAGACAGATCAAAGGCATGTGATTTCCATTAAAACTCAACTGAGTGTCACTTTTAGAAGGTCATTTTAGCAGGTGGCATACAAAAGGAGCCTGAAAGAAACGTTGGTAACATTCTTCGCTATTCCTGTAAGGATCATCTGTGCATTATGACCTATGCAGTTCGCAAAGAAATACATGAAGAAAAGGAATAAATTTACCTCTTTGAAGGCTTCCTATAGAGAATTGGATTATAAATAAAGTTGTAGCTGTATTTTCAAATTATTTCCAAACGCAGCTACATCTTACCTTGGATAATGCTAATAATCCTAAATGGTTTAGACTGTTCTACACCTTCAATGAGCAGCATGAAATGAACTAAGTAATATGATACTACTTGCAGTTGTACTTTATATATAGTCCAAGTTACAACCATGGAAACAGCTTCAGCAAGGGACAACAGAAAAGATTTTAACACACATGAACAAAATCAGTGGCTAAGAAACACATGGGTGGAATGGGAAATACACTTCAACTGAGACTTCAGCTTCTGCACAGAAAAAAAAAACACCAGTAACCTCCTAGGATGGAATTCCATTTGTAAAGATTGTGTTGCCAGGGACAAGACAAGGAGGAAACAGCCTCTGTGAGAACTAAGTAGCAGTAACTTCCTTGCCTATTCCCAAATCTTCCATGCACAGATATTACTGACAGAAGTACAGTTAATTTGTCTGAACCTTAATCAGATATGATTGATACTTTTAAATTTCTTTTTCTGAATTCTTCTCGGCTGATAGCAGCTGTTACTATAACACAGGATTTGGAATGGATAGCAAACTTAACATGAATTTTCACCAGTCATGCATCTAATACAATCCTTGAAATAAATAAATAAGTAAAAAAGCAGAGGAGGGGGATGGGGGGTTGGGGGACACAGACACAGGATGACGGGATGGAAAGAAAAACGGTAAAATGAGATACTTCTGATGTAAGGAAAGTGGTGTTTTCTTCAGCTCATGATACCTTCAAAACAAGACTGGATACTTAAGTGAAAAATATTCTGTTAAAAAGCAAGCCTATAGCTTGTGAAATGTAATTGCTTATATTGTATGGAAGTTCAAGCTAGATAATAGTAGTGCTCTTTCTGCCCTTAATACCTTTGATTCAGCAGGTCTGCTATCTTACTAATAGAAAGAACTGATCCCTCTTTATTCAAGGATGATTTAAAGGATGATTTTGCATTGTCGCTGCAAATCAGTATATCTAAAATAAATCCTCAGATTTATTCTTAGTTACCTCCTTTTCCATTATATTGCTGAAAGAAAGACTAAGTAACAAACACCGGAAACAGCCAACTATCAATAAACATTAGTATCAAGGGGAAAAAAAAGGTAAAAACATAGGATTGTGTTCATAAAATAAAAATACATACACTGACATTGAAATGTCCTTTTAAAAAAGATTTTGATATTGTACCAATTTTGCCTTTCTTCATGCCGTCCCAGTAGTGTAAGTACAGCAATAAATCCCAACATCGGGGGAAAGTGAAAAATAAAACCTAGCTCAATGCGCAATCAGAACATCGTCTTTCACTATCCTTGTTGGATTAAGTTTTAAAGCACTGGGGTGCAGAGATGTTACAAGTCACTTGCCCATGGTAACATAAGAAGTACCAGAAAATCATGTAAAGGCTCTGACTCGCCTCTGGTCTAACAGGAACCGCTGTTAGAGATTGCTTCTTTTGGAGTGTGTGCGCGACTCCGTTCATCAGGGTAGCTTGCTTTGCATTCAGAGTGACACATCCTTAGAAGTGCATTTGCTCTGCTGTGCAAACATGGACATGCATGAAATAGAAGGGGAAAAAAAAAAGGGGGAAAGAAAAAAATTAAACATCATTTAGTGGTTGAAAGTTATTTCCAGTTTGCAACCACTGGAAGGGTTGCCTGGAGAAAACTTTTCCCTCTGTTATTACAGAATAATAGCTTGTGGATGCTGAAAAGCAAACACAACTTGTGGTTTTCTTTTAAGTCACACTGCAGGGCTATCTCCCGCTTAGCATTTTAGCATCATGTTGTTTGGGAAAGGTCACGTTTTTACTTTCAAGACACCATTTGTCTTCAGTCCCCTCTTCTAATCTGCAAATAGTTACCCAATAGTTTTGGGCAGGAAGCCAAACACTTGGTTACGAAACTGCTTCAAGTGGCATTTTACTAATCATGGAGGTCTGTATTGTCTTAAATACAGGTAACCTTCATCAAATGATGCTTTTACCTTTACTGAAAGCTGAAAAGATCAGCCATGGTATGTGCAGCAATATGGCAGACACTGGTGTTTGCAGTTTCAGGCCACAAATTCCTCATTGATAATGAGTTAAACAGTTACCTAGAACTTGCTGTCACTGTTTTGGGATTTTTAAGCAGCTCAATCTATCTCCAGTTACAACAGTCTGGAGTATATTCTTTCAGCTAGGACCAAATTGTGCTATTTTATTTACATCAAGCAGCATATTTCTTCCAGTATCTTTACTGGAAACAGTACACACCATTAAAAACAGGATTCCATTTATGTCCAGGTTGCAGAGTTAAATATGATTAAATCACCAAGTAGTCTGTGCTGCAATGAAGCTACTGTGCCTTTACATTCGTGTGATGGATAACAACACCTTGGCTACTCTAGGTCAATTCATCCACCAGCCCCTATATTTCTTAGATTAGCTCCCAGACAAAAGTCAGGGAAACGGACCTCTCAGTCCCTGCTTTCAGATGTTTTCACTATTGTATGAGATTATAAAATATTCTCTTTACCTTTCAACATACTGTTCTTTCTACGCTGCCCCTAAAAATGAGATTAATTTTTCCACAGAGCAGTTGAGGATAGTTGCTGAATACTACAACAAGAGATCTTTATATAAAGAGAAAGAATTGTATTCTTGGGTAAAAAAAAAACCTTTATGATAGAATTAAAGAAAATAAAATCTTGTTTCTTCTAATCCATATTACCAGTTGCTAGCAATTCAATTAAACTTAAGTACTACTTATGTTTCCTGTGGTGAGACCTGGGGTCTTTTATTTATGGGTTTTTTTAATGTGAATATGAACTATCAATCGGCACAGAAGTGTTATATGAGGGATTAAATCAGACCTTGTACCCACTGCACAACAATTTATCATACTACAGGCTATATCTTTCCAAGTAAGTGATCACGGAAGTCCTAAACTGGTCTTTGAGAGCTCAGTACTGAACCAAGCAGAGGAGAAAAAAGCAATTATGTTTTCCAGACTGATTTCAAGAGTAATGGGACAATGGGTCTATCGAATTTTCCCTGAAAGACACAAGCAAACTCTACCACAAAGCTACATCCTGCCCAGATATAGTCAACCACCAAGCCAGATGACTTGGAAGGTTGTATGAGACCAGCTATGTTCTGCATTATCACAGCCGTGCCACTCCCCATCAACGCAACGAACAGGGGGAGTTCGCTCACATCTGCTCAGGTGTCAGTAGAAATATATTTCGTTTGGCTGCAGAAGACCATTTGAACACATCCATTGCTGACATTGCCTGTTAGTATTACATACATTATAGTGTATGTGCTGGGATTAAAAAAAGTTAGTATTGTCCATTTTTTATACCGATGGCAGATATCAATGTTGATTGAGCTTGGTGAAGACTACAACTCTTACTCCACCACAAAACAAGGTTTTTTTCTGTGATGAAAAAAAAAAGTAGTCTTTCTTTCTATTTACTCCTCCAGCTGCTTTGAGGAGCGTCAATGAAATGCTGATTTTCCAAAAGTGGTTGGCGTTCTTTTTACTGAAGAAATCAACATCTAGAAGAGAGATTAAGATGAAAACATATGGTGGAATGACTGAAGGATCTCAACTTTAAGATTTTTTTCACCCACAACAGGAAAATCTATTACACATACCAACATCAATTTTGTCAACTCTTTTAGTAAAGAAAAAACAAACCTAACAACAAAAATTGATCTGTTATTTTGATGCTTTTAAAAATAAAATATTCAATATTTCAATTTAAAATTATGCTTAATTTTGAAGTACTTTAGGATCATTAAGAATAATAAGAAAAACTCTCAAGAACAACACTGTACATTTTGATACATTCTGTTTGATCTGAATTTTACTTCTTCCCACCCCTCTGTTTTTTTAATACTGTTTTTTAAATAGCCACCAAAAAAATCAACATGTTATCCCCGGCTCTAGGGAAAAGAATCCACTCCACACGTGACAGCTTCACAGGATCTCTGTGTGACACCTCGGTTAACTGTGCAAGTCAGCTGCTTGAGAGACCTCCCAGGTGCAAAACATCATGGCAGTGGTCAGTGTGCTATGAAACTCCCGCTCTGTTACAGGAAAATCTCTTCACCTTTTCAGCTGCAGAGGACTGAACTTGAGACCCTTCCAGCAATAAAGGCTAACCACATACTGATCTACACCAGCAGGAGTATGGCTAGTAGATCAAAGGAAATTATTCTTTCCTTTGATTCAATGTTCATGAGGCTACAGCTGGATCACTGTGTCCAGTTTGGGTCCCCAAAACAAAAAATTCATTGGTATACAGGAGAAACCTCAATGGAGAACCTCCAGGATGGGTGGGCTTCTACAGCACATAACATATGAAGAAAGGCTGAGGGAGCTGGGTTTGCTTAACCTGAAGAAGAGAAGGCTAAAAAGGAATCTAATTGTTCTCTAAAAATCAGGCAGATGTAGAGGAGGTGGATCTAGACACTTCTGGCAAATGCACATTGAAAGGAAAACAGTCAGTGGACACTAAGTTGCAAAAATTGAGACTCTGGTTTGATATAAAAGATAAAAAATCATAATTATGCTAATTGAACATAGGAACATATTTCAGAAAGTTGCTGTGGAATCTCCATCCGTGGACATACTCAAAACTTGAGAAGACAAAGTCCTATTCTTTGAGCAACCTGACATAATTTGGACTCTAGCCCTGCTTGAGCAGGGGTTCAGATTTCCAAAGTTCTTTCCACCTTGTTATTCTACATTACCACAGTTTTAGAGATATGCTATACTTCCAGAGAGGTACGCTTTAAGGAATTATAGCTCATTGCTTCATGTTTCAGTTACGGTTTGCACACATCCCATTGATCATTCCTTTGTGAAGCTGATTGGATGTGGGGAGTTGTGGAAGATTATGGGGAAGGTTCCCAATAAAACTTACTTTGTTGTAAAGTCTTGTCTGAGTCTTGGAAGAATGGAAAAATCATGACAAAATGTTGGATCACTGCTGATAGGAAACGGCTCTACATAGCTGGGATCCATTACTGACTTGATCTACTAGGGTGACGATTGAGAAAGAATACAAAATTCTTTCAGGGTTTGAAATATTTCTGAGTTTCAAGAGGATCTGGTTGGAGTTCGGGACTAACTGTTTATTCTAGAATAAATGCCTTGACTGGTCAAGTGGCACAAGTTCTTGAGTGATTGCACCAGCCCCAGCTGGAATGCTTTGGCCTTGGGATGACTAGCCTTCTCCTCTCACAAGGAATCCCTGAATCAAGGAACCTCAAAGAAAAGATGGGAGTCGGAGTAAGATGGAAGGAACAAGGTATTCATAGAAGACGTGGATACAGAAACTATTTTTGTTTTAACCCATCATGAGCTGATTAAAATGATTTTAGAACTACAAAACAGAATCAAAGTACTGTTTTGGATTTTTAAGAGACAAACTAAGAAACTAAGGGATCAAGTCAACAAAGATTACTACACTGAGAAGACTAAGGATTTGAACATAATAAAAAGCTTTATCTGAAATTGCTTTCCAGGTAAGAGGAGAGAATAATAAAAAAAGTTCCAGGTTTGGGAAGAATTACTATCACTACAGAATGGTAAGGTCACATTTAAAAAATATGATTCTGATTGCTCATGTAAAAATAATTTAAATGGTAATAGAGGCAGGTAAGGGTTATCAGGTAATCAATATAATGAAGTATTTATGAAAACAGATTAACAAAATCTTAGTTTGTTTTGACTCATAAAACAACTATGGTATATAACTGTTTATAATAAAGACATCTGGATCATAAATGTAAAAGACAAAATATTGTTATTTCATTTAAAATTTGATATTGGTATAGGATTAGATGAGCATAAAATGCTTAGAGAACTTTGAGTAGAAATTTGAAGATTTCTAATCATCTGCATTATGATTTTCAAGGACAGCCTTCTAAAGAACATAGATAGGGATGAGGAACCTAAATTGTTTCAAGACGAAACCTGAAACCTCTGATAAAGAGAGGATTGCATAACTGACTAGTGTGATGTTACAACTAGAAATCAAAAGCGATGCAGTAAGGATCCTCTTTTTATAAAAGCAAGATACCCCTTTTTTTATATCCCTAAAGAACACCCTAAAGGTAGCTTGGTCACTACTTGCTGAGGTTTGGTTTTCCACCATATTTATTTTATGTTAAACCTATGCTTTGAAGTTTCTTCTGATCCCTGATGAGGCTAGGAAGAAATTTTTTTTTTTTTTTTTTTTACTTTTTGAGTCATAACTTGACTGTTAGGAAGTGGAAGAATGTTTTCCTTCCACCAGCCCTTTAGAGATAGACCTAAAATGGATCTGCAACGTTGGAAAGAATGTGCTGGTGTACATAAAGAAATCCAAAGGTACTGCAAAATCCCTCACATGTTGAACTAGTGCAGCTCAGCCTTCCAGTTGCCAGATTTGGAGTCAGGAAGGAACCTTCTCCCGAGTCACGCTGGTCAACGCCAGTGAGGATCACCTATAGTCTTCTGTGGCACAGGACATCCTTCATTCTTCAGGATCACTTGGGCACATTTACCTCTAAAATTTCACACTATTAATCCTGAAAACAGCCTTAGGTTTCAGATCTTTTAGAGTTGTTTAGTCCTGTCTTTTGCACCTGGTACCTCAGTGTTCTGTGGCAAGCTAGGGAATATTTTGCAGTTTGCAATAGGCAAAAGGAAGGGCAGGTGGAATGACATCGATGCTCTTTAGAGGTTTAGAAACTTAGAATTACACTCTTCAAGCCTAACTGTAGACATCTTCATGATCTATCTGCCTTCAAGGGCTATTTGCTCTAGATTTCTCCTACAGGCACTGAAGTGAGATGGATGTTTCCAAGGGGCGTTTCAATCCATGAGAGTTTGTAGTTTTTTCCTTCTGAGTAAGCCTGTTTCTCTCCTTGAACTACGAAAAACACAGAAACACAAGACACAAAAGTAGGAAAAAAGAGTTTTCAGATAACAAGTTTGCATCTATGAAAATTGTAGATGGAGAAATTAGAGCTACTATACCTGCTGCCTGATGCCTTGCACTTGTAGGGGACTGAACACAAAGGTTCATATGATCTTTTTCAGATTTATTTTTATCTGTCCTATATGTGGTGAGGGAATGGCAATGACAACTCAACAATTAGATTAGGTATTAGGAAAAATTTCTTTTGTTGATAGAGTGATCAAACATTGGAACAGGCTGCCCAGGGAGGTGGTGGAGTCACCATCACTGGAAGTATTCAAAAAACATGTAGATGTGGCACCTCAGGACATGGTTTAGTGGGCATGGTGGTGTTGGGATGATGGTTGGACTTGATGATCTTAAAGGTCTTTTCCAACTGTAACGATTCTGTGATTCTGTGAACTCTTATAGAATGGTCAGTAAAGGTACTCTTCCCATATTACAAAGAAACTAGATATCCAAGTCACTCTTTTAAAAACTATAAGAGAAACAATGAATCCAAAAACTCACACAAATTCTAAATTTTGTCTGAAATTATCAGAACAACTCAACTAAGTTTAAAATGATGGCTATAAAACTGCAAATTACAGTCTCAAAAGAAACATATAAATATCTTGAAAATGTATATACATTTAAAATTAATCTTCTTAATGAAGTATGTTAGTAGATTAATTAACTTCTTGTGATATTTAAATACTGGGCAACCCCACATAAAATGATCAGTATAAAATTATGTACAGATATCTGTACAGCACTACAATGTCTCAAATTTAGTCCCTGCCAAAGCATTCACTTAAAATAAAAGCAGAGATGAAGCCAATGACTTTACAGTTGACACGGGAGACATTATGGACTAGATTTGAAAGTGTAGGCATATGCAATTGCGTGCATACATTTAAGCATGCCTAATATGGCCACAAATATTTCACGTATGCAGGCAAATCACAGTTCTGAAAACATACATTGCTAGTTATCTAGAAAAACGTTGTTACCCTCAGGGTCCAAGACTTAGCTTCAACAGTTTCCCCAACAGCTAGCTGAGTCAGAGCTATACACGAGACTCAGAAGGAAGAAGATGCTTTGGAAAGTTGTCTTCTCTTGCCCAGACCCTCATAATAATAATGATTGATTGTTTGAATGGAGAGTTTTTTATTTCCTTCTCTGCTTCCATTACCTATTTTTGCTTGTGTTTTCATTATCAACACTGTCTAATCAGTCCTTTACCGTGCAAGAGCTCTAGCCTTCTGTCTGCCTTGTTGTTAGTCAAGAAACTATTAATTGCTTAACATGTAAGTATCATGTACAAAGAAATTCATAAAGTATATGGTGTAACTCTTCTTGTCTGGGCCACTTTCTTCAGGCACCTCTTACAATATGCAAAAAGACTGTGCAAGCAAGATATACTCAGCTAAGGAGTGTACAGAAGATATTCATTGGCTAACACACACAATAGGAGGAGGGTTAAGCTTCTCGAATTGGCCATTTATGTGTGTTAGCAAGTCATATTTCAGTGTATACATTTTAACTTCAAAAGCCAATTCTGCATGTTCATTGCATGAACGGGGAAACAAAAAACTTCATGCACTGGTTTTAAGGCACTTTTATTTGCCAAAAATCACCTTTTAATGCTGTCTCTGTGCCACAAAGAACTGTCTTAGAGAAATGCCTTTCAAGCAGCCCATATTTGCATGAATATGACAGCGTCTTTGTAGCTAACCGATCTCCGCTGTTATTTTTCCCAGTAAAGAATGGCAAGACATCCAGGAACCTGATTGGTTGGCATAGATTTTGTTTGCTATAATAAAATACAACAAGGGCTGTCAAGACTTATTGCTTCAAACGAAGAGCTGTGTACAGCATGGTTCCCCGTAGCAGCCTGCATATGGAACCCTTTAAACATTCTTAAGAGACCCGTTGGGGCTTCTAATTATTGTGAAACATCTCCTGGCAGAACCATTCCTACCCTTCCAAGAATGCGTTGTAAAAATAATTAGATGATGAGATTTAGATCGAAACCGCTAACTAGTGATTTAAGAGTTTTGCTCGTACCATATAGAAAACTAAGGAAATGAAATGCTGAAAATCTCTTCACATGAAAGGAAAACAATCCTTTGTGGTTCACATTTTGGGGGGAAGACAGAGAACGAACTTCTCTTTTTCCCCATTCCTTCCCCCTCCCCAATTTTAATACTTTGTTTCCTGTGGTTACATGAGGGGGTGGAGATGTTTCTTCATTTTCTAAACTTTAAACCACTTGAGAATCTCTCCATTTCTGGGGAGCCTGCTATTAGAGAACAACTTGAGGAGCTTGCTTTAATCAAGCTTAAAAGCTACGAAGAATAGAATCACATTTTATGGCTTTAGAGGCTAAACCAACATGTAGTCAATTAGGTGACATCACTTCTACAAAAAAAGCAGAACATCTTTGTTTAATCAAAACAAACAAACAAGATTAGAAGTTTAAGTGCTGTGATTTAGGAAAGATTCACATTTTGAATTAAATCCTGAAGGACTATGGACGTGGCAGTGATAAATATTAATCACATGAAATCTGGTGGTCAGCTTAACAGTTGTGTTAGTTTAAATGTGAAGATGAGTATTTTTGCATTTTGCCATGGAAAATTAATTCATAGTGTATGCAGGTGTCATGGATATATTTGGTCCTTTTCCTTGTTTGTTATTTTCTTAATTAAGTCTTCAAATTGAGCTTTTCAACACCTAGTTCCATAAAATGAATTTAAACAGAGCTGAGGGACCTATTTATATACTGTATTTTCTATTAGCTATTTGCCACGATGCAGGAGGGGACTCATCCTGTTATAAGTGTTATAGAAAATGCAGAGCCTTCCCTGAAGAGATTACAATACTGACAAGTCAAAGAATAGGAGGGTCACCACACTGCCATCAGTCTAGTTATTTAGGTTCACAGTTTACACGCAATCACTGAGCCATATCACAGAATCACAGAATCACTAGGTTGGAAAGGACCTCCAAGATCATCAAGTCCAACCATTAATCCAGCGCCACAATGTTCCCTAAACCATGTCCTGAAGTCCCACACCACATGTTTTTTGAACACTTCCAGAGATGGCGACTCCACCACCTCCCTGGGCAACCTGTTCCAATGCCTGACCACCCTCTCAGTGAAGAGGGTGTTTATATCTCTGAGGGTGTTTATATCCAGGCTTTACCTCAAACATATTCTTTCACTATGTTTCTAAAACACGTCCTTTCCCACCAGCTCCCATGGCTACTACTCAAGGAAGCTTTCACTACGTCATTGTGCATTGAATACTGCTGTGTCCTTCTTCCAGGTCCTTGACAAATGCAGTCTTGCCACACAGCTTTTTCCTATAGGTGATCACCCTAGGTGATCATATCATAGGACAGCCACAGATGGTCCTTCACAAGCAAGGCTCTTCCCAATTGGTCTGTGTGTATCCTCCCATGGGCTTCCTAAGCACCTCTGGTTTCAAGTCCTGCCTCTCACCTTTTGAAGGAGAACCTTGTAGGCATCAAATTACCAGACTTTTTTGTCCCCTCTTTAAGACACTTTTCTAGTATGATGAATACAGCAAACACTGACACGGTGCTGGCATGTTAAGGCCATTGCTTATCATGCTCAGAGGTACAACATCCCTCATTTCTTATTGTCCTCAGCTGTCAGTCTCTGTCCATCTCAGTCCACTAGCTGTAGACTCAGCTTTCTCCAGCAGACCCTTTTACAGCACCTGGCACAGAGGTCTCTGGCTCCTAAATATACAGCAATACAAATAATCATAAATGAAAATAAATGAGTTGAGAAATTGCCTGCAGTCACACAGCAGGGCAGTGGCTGATGTAAGATTAGAAATTTTGGGACAGCTGGTTGGAAAACATGAGCCTTAGTCATGTTTTTCTAATTGAAAAATCACATTTGGGATGAAAATTTAAGCTGTAGCTGTAAAACTCAGGGACCTGTTTTGTGAAGACTATTTTCTATGATTTTCTGATAACCGTAAGGCAAACAAGTCCTACAGAGCTGATTTTAGGCACGTGGCAAAAGCTATGCAGCAAAAATTGTTGTTTTCTTCCTTTCTCCTTCTTTTTAATCTTAAATCTTTGCCAGTGTCACATCCCCTCATCTCCCAGAGGTAGAAAGTGTTGAGTCACAGCTTTGACCCATGCGCAAACCAAGCTTGTGAGCAAAAGTCATCTTTTTTGACCTCCAGGTCACTCACACACATCAATGGTTAACTGTTGGCAATAGCCAGGCCTTTGGGGATTGCAGGATAATCATTTTTGTTTTTAATACTGGGAAATTTTTATTTAAACTCTGTTAGCTAGTTACTGCATGAGATTAAACAGAAGTAAGTCTGACAGTGTTATGAGAAGTAGAGGACTCAACGACATACCTTAAACCCAACAAACTGTACTATTCACTGATCTGACTGTGCAAAGGCTGAAGTTTAGTCCAGAAGTTACTGTTTGCAGTTTTGCCAGCAGCACTATTTATAGTTTCAATCAATTTGAAATACATCAGAGTTGGACAATGCTGCTGTGCATGTGTGCAGGTGGAGAACACATTTATATCCATCTATAGCCTGTACAGCCTCCATTCCACAGATTTGTCAGAGCCAACCCCTCTGAATAAACTTAACTAATATGTTTAAAGCCTCCCCATCCCCAGGAATCATGAGAACCTTAACTGCTTCATGGATTAGGGATAGTGCTTGGAAATAACTTCCTGGCTGTTTGAGTGGCCTCATCTCCTTAGCTGATAAGAGCAAATTTACAGTCTTCATTTAAAGACAGAAAAAGAGACATCTCAACTTAAAATGTAGTAAATTTCTCAATGAGTAGAAGCATTAGGTTTTATGAAAACTTCCAGCTAAAATCTGAAACATACTTGTGTACAATGATGAGACAAAGAAATTAGCTTCATCAGATAGTGTATTAGAAATGCCTTAAGCTAAAAAAAAAAAAAAAAAGAGTATTTGCTGGTACTTGCTAGTTAAAGTGACAGCAAGAATATCTTCATCTCATCTAACCCAAGTTGTCTACAGCTGCAGCTGTCCATAGATAAGATGTTTGCTCCAGACTGCTTAACAGCGAAGGAAGGAAAATAAGCACTTCTAAGACATGATTCATGTGATCCACATTAGACAGCTGCTTTAAGATGACATGAATCACAATGGAGAAGAGATTATGTTGTTCATTCATTGTAAAGGAAGTGTAGGCAAGCAGCTCAGATGAAGACATCGAGATTTAGTCACAATAACCTGTTTCTCTGGACACCTCAGGCAGATGATTGTTAGGGAGCAGACTCACTGCTTAGATCATTTTGTCCAGATGAGGTTTTCAGAAGAGGCTGCTCAGACTTTAAAGTATATATATTTATTTATCTTATACTAGGAAAGTATTTCTCCTGTTTTGCTAAAATTTTCTGTGCTACCTATTTTTCATGTGTTTGCAAAATTTCAGAGTTTAGAACCTGTAACGTGCTTCAATTCTTAAAACCATCCTGTTAGTAATTCAATCGTTTGTAAACTGTAGGTTTTCAGTGAATAAAGTATCTCTTTTAAAATTTTGATAATAAAAGTAAGCACATCTAGAGTCATCCACTGTTAATGTCTATAAGTTTTGCAGATGTTATAAACTTTTCAGCAACCCTGACCTGAATTCCTAATACTAATGAAGAATTTTGTGCAGAGATGTTTAATAAAAGCAGATGACCAATTGCTCACATTCATCCTCAAAGAGAGAACACAATGTGATGGAATTGAAATCTAGTTGAGAAAACCTAGGTTAAATGTTAGGAAAAACTAGATAAACTGTGAGGGAAGTGGTGCACACTGCCAACAGGGGTCATGGAATCACCATCACTTGATTATTCAAGACTGGGCCACCCATCTATTTGGGAATGGCTTAGGAGTAAAGCAATCAATCCCACTGTGATGTAGGGAGATGGACTTCATGACCCACCAGCAATATCTTCCAGGCTAAATGAGCCCATTATTCATGGAGCTAATAAAAAGTCAAAGGGGAAGCCTTCTGGGAGAAATAAAATAAAAAATCAGCACTTAAAATGTTTGGTTTGTTCCATTTCTTTACCAGAGTGACTTTAAATACCAGATACAAGAAAAAAAACACACACAAAATCATTGCATCTACTCTATTTTGTTTGAAATTACATTTTTAAAACATTAGCTTTGAGAGGCAACATAGATTCAGATTCAAATTTTACACTAGATCTTTCCCCTATAGAGGGATAAATCAAATCTGGACTGCAACTAGTCCTGATCTATGCAATCTTCTTCATTTTGGTCTCCGACCTGTCATGTATTTAGAATGTAATTTGCCTCTTTTCCTTTATCCAAAAGCATGGATTTATTGTCTTCTGCTTACATCAAAACTGTTCTGCGGTAAAATTCTTCAGTGAAATATAAAAATTATATACTTAAATTGTTGGGTATCACTCAGGTCTCCAGCTGAGCAGTCATAGTGGTGGTATAAAACACTCCCTCTTCTTTATAGACTACAAAAGATAAATTCAAATGACAGATCTTTAATTCTTTTCAGACTCAAAAATCCTGTTCAGTATTTACCTGTGAGCATCAGGGCTGAGAAGTGTTAATATACTAAGTGAGATTTTACTAGGCAAGCAGAACACTCCCTTTGCCTGTAAATTCTACTGCAATGAGATAAAAATTAATCCAGTTAATAGGTGGAATCTACTGTTCTGTGTTGTCTGAATTTCACATGAAAGAAATTCATACATTAACAATCAAATATTAGATCAGTGTGATTCCAGTTCCTGGTGATATTCCTCTGGCAAAAGAGGAAGATATTAGTTAGAACAAATAAATGTCTTTGATGATTATGTTACATAATTCTGCATGTACAGTAACAGGAATTATACGCCTCTATGCTTTCAGGCCCAATACGTGGAGGTAACATGTACTAGTGTCAGTGTAACATTCCTGTGTATTTTCAGAACCCCTAAGAGCAGTTTTATTTGCTGGAAATTATTGTTATAGAGCTGACGTGGATAGTGCAGATAAATATATTGGAAATAAAAATTTTAAGTTGGTCTGCGACAATGTTCTAATAACTCAGTTCCCAAATACTCAAGCAGTCATTATTTCAATACAATTTTTAATGTCTAACTAAAGAATAAAATAAATAAAAGCTGCAGCTGTTACTTTTAAGCCATTCTAAAACTTGCTTTCCAGTAAAAAAGTTACACTATTTTCTAAACCTTTTTAACCTCAGCAGCAATATTTCAAACTAACAGTTTATTCAATTAAAAAGGAACATTTAAAAACAGACAATATTTTTTAAGTATCTTAGCAACAGGTGATTGAATCCTTGCCCGGAACTATGAGACAAGTTTTGCCAAATGGGCTGCATTCTAACGATATCTTTCATATAGCAAATGGAATAAATCTAATATTGTTTTGGACAAGTTACATAAATTACATCATAATACAAAATTCTTTATGTGTTTTCAACAACAATAGATGACGGACCCATAAAAAAAGTGAGAAAAGACTACATGATTTTGTCCTTTCTAGCTGTGGTAGTTAAAAGCAGGTAGCAAGTTCAGATACTTGGCCCAAAATCTTTCCTTTAATACTTCTCCCACTTTTCACACATACAGACAGCATACAAGCTCCAGCCCTATCCCTGGGGTAATTTCATGGACTAAGAGAGAGTCTTTAAGGAAAGATCCATGAAGAATGTTGATAAGGTAACTTGTCCCTTTGTTAAAATGTCCTCTGAGGGGTGGTTGAATGAGGACATGACACTAAACTTCTGCAAAATCAGCATAGATCACACATAATCTTTGGATTTTGGAATCGGTTTCTGGAGATTGCGCAGTAACTGAAATATTACCCTAAAACTTTGAGTGTCTGGTACGAGTACCATACTATTATGTCACAAACTCTTAACCTAAAGAAGCCAAGCACAAAAAATGTTATCACCAGAGCTTGTTCTTTAGTTGAAGCTTGCATATGACGCAAAAAAAGATATCAGTCCACTACCAGTGAATAGAAACTAATTGTCTATGACCAGAATACTAAGAAAGGGATTGAGCAATGCTTAGGCATTATGGGCTCAACCCTTGCAGAATTATCTCGGTAACAATAAAAACACCTCCCTTTGGTGTAAGAAAAGAAAAGCTTTTTCCACAGTGGTCTGAGTGCAAATGCATCTGTAGACAGAAGGCATTTTTTTCTCCCAGCCCAACATTGTCCCCATATTAATCACAAGCCTCTTTTCTATTTCCAGAGATCTCTGCATGCTTTTGCCTCCTTCGCCTGGTGGAATGGGAAATTCTTAGGGAAAGGCCAAGAACATGAGCTGTGACCAGAAAGCCCTATCTGAGGGAAAGGTAAACTACTGCAGACTTGAAAGTGTGACATGGCCACTCTATGGCCATGCCCAATCAGTTGTCTTGTAGCAGCAGCACAACTTCACAACTTCTTACCAAGGGCACCCTTCACTCCCATACTGTCCCACTGAAAAATTCTTCACAGAAGAAATGGTAATTAGCATAGAATAAGGAGAGGGGAGGGGAG
>NW_010518480.1:0-28948 GCF_000687285.1 Phaethon lepturus
TATTTAATTTTTATAAAATCAATTAAAAAAAAAAAGTCCCTGTAAATCCAATGTGAAAGCTGTGCAACAGAATGCATACCTTTCTTTCCTCTGGTATACTACTACCCATGCTCTACGCATTATTGTGCAGGCAACAAGCACCTGCTTATGGTGATTTGCCAGGCAAAGTAAGAAAGCATTTCTCCATCACCCTGATCCATTGGCATATCCTCATTTTTATTAAAAAAAATGGGTGTAGCCTGTGAAACTCTGTTTTGCTGATCATGAGGTCTCTCTTGTCCACATCAGCTTGCACTCTTTGTTTGCCAACCTGGTCTATTACTACCTCACTTGATTGTGGATCACCATCTCTTTCCCCTGTCTTTCAAAGAATCATAAAATCATGGAATCATAGAATCGTTTGAGTTGGAAGGGACCTTTAAAGGTCATCTAGTCCAACCCCCTGGCAATGAGCATGGACAGCTTCAACTAGATCAGGGTGCTCAGAGCCCCATACAACCTGACCTTGAAGGTTTCCAGTGATGGGGCATCTACCACATCCCTGGGCAACTTGTGCCAGTGTTTCATTGCCCTCATTGTGAAAAATTTCTTCCTTAGATCTAGTCTAAATCCACCCTCTTTTACTTTAAAACCATTACCCCTTGTCCTATCATTACAGACCCTACTAAAATCTGTCCCTGACTTTCTTATAGGTCCCCTTTAAGTACTGGAAGTCTGCAATAGTGTCTCCCTGGAACCTTCTTTCCTCCAGGCTGAACAACCCCAACTCTCTCAGCCTGTCTTCATAGGAGAGATGTTCCATCCCACGGGTCATTTTCGTGGTTCTACTCTGGACCCTCTGCAACAGGTCCATCTCTTTCCTGTGCTGAGGGTCCAGAGCTGGATGCAGTACTGCA
Source organism: Phaethon lepturus (assembly GCF_000687285.1). Classification (NCBI taxonomy): domain Eukaryota; kingdom Metazoa; phylum Chordata; class Aves; order Phaethontiformes; family Phaethontidae; genus Phaethon; species Phaethon lepturus. The sequence goes on from NW_010518480.1 coordinate 897, forward strand.
GGTGGGGTCTCACCACTCATCTTGGTGTCATCTGCAAACTTGCTGAGGGTGCACTTGGTGTGATGAAGGTATTAAAGAGTACTGGTCCTCATACTGACCCCTGAGGGACACCACTAGTCACCGTTCTCCATCTGGACATTGAGCCATTGACCGCTACCTTCTGCATGTGACCATCTAACTGATTCCTTATTCATCCAACAGTCCACCCATCAAATCTACCTCTCTCCAATTTAGAGAGAAGGATGTTGTGGGGGACCATGTCAAAGGGCTTACAGAAGTCCCGACAGATGACATCCGTAGCTTTTCCCTTGTCTACTGATATAGTCTTGCTTTGTTTAAATATCTTTCCACTAGGTTGCCTAGCTTGTAGGCAAAAATGTTGATGCCTCACTTGGTCAGGTGGATTCTGCTTCTTCCTAGGAGTCTTTGGCTCTAAGAAAGAGTCCTCCGGTCATGAAAGTCAGATCCCTTAACCCATACAGAATCACAGAGTCACAGAAAGTTTGAGGTTGGAAGGGACTTTCTGGAGGTCATCTGGTCCAATCCCTCTGCTTTAGCAGTGTCACTTTGTGTGTGATCCGCAGTGGCATGTTTGACATTCTTTATGTACTCTATTATTTCTAAATGCTAGTCTTAATCAGTGGTTTAACATCTCAGCCAAGAGATCTATTCCACTCTTTTGATCAAGATCAGTTATATGAGTTTCTTCTCAGCAAGACAGAACTTCCACTGTCTCTCTGTAGATATTCAATTAAAGTTTTCCTCTAATTTATTTTAATGTAGTTCTTTACTGCATTTTTTTACTGTCAACTCTAGATATGTACCATAGATTTGCATTACAGATGAGTACTTAGTATGATAAGAGTATGAACAGTATTTCAGGTGTTATAATAACTACTGCCTGAATAACTGTGAGAAGTTTCTCTTTTCTCTGTAGCTGAGCTTCTAGTTAGAAAATTTTTTCTTTCTGTATATATTCTCGGAAAGTTGTTTACTCAGGTAAAAATACATTGATCTTTCTTGAAGAGTTTATTTTCTGAATGAGTTTTTGAAAGGACTTATGATCTGCTGCTTGTTGCTACATATAGAAATACTGACAGACAAGGTGATATTAATTTTATTTCAGTCTTTGGAATAAATGAGAAAATTGTTGAAATAAGGAAGCTGATGATTAAAATAGAGTGATCCTTTTATCTGGATGAAAGGATTGAGTAAGGTACTTTATGAAAGAAAATAATAAAAAAAAGAGAAATCTCTTCAAAGGAACAATAAAATAATCAATGCTGACAATCTCCAATTTTGAGGAAATCAGATTGTTTCCTAGGGCTGGAAATAGCATGAATTTATTAAAGGGATTTTTGTTTGCAAGTTTTCTATCAGTGTGATTTAAATTGTAAAGTCTACATTCACATATACATCTAGCTTGTCTTGCCAATGGACTACTAAAGATGCATGAATCAGAGAGGCAAACAAGTGGGCAATGAGAGTTTTAATTAAAATAACTCCATGGGTCATTCTCATTTAGGTGTACATGGAGTTAGAAATGGATAAATCACAACATCCATTAGAGAACACCAACAGGCCGGAAAACGTGGATAGGTTATCGTTGGATACTATGTAGTGAAATTTGACTGAACTTGATGGGAAAAACAAAGCTACCTGAGGACATATTTTCTTTGCCACAAATGGTACCTTTAGGTGCAATAACTTCCGTGCATTCATTTGAGTCAAAGCTGTTTGTTAGACAACAATTCAACTGAGGTCTGACCTCTTGCTTTCTGGTCCTTAAAATGTTTTAAATGTCATCTACAAAATGTGTAAGAGGAATTAACATCATCAGAAATATAGGAACAAAGCAGAGCATATTAGTGTTGAAGACGACAGTTTTATTTTCCAAACATCAAGGTCCTCAACACAAACACCTGTGTGCAAAGTCCACTTTCTTGTGTGCTGTCCAACAGGGCAGCTGAACTGCCTCTCTGGTATATTTATTCGGGATATTTGAATTTATAGAAAGATCTCATCTAAACAAATTTTTTTGGTTTTGGTTTTTGCATTTCCTCATGTACTTAATAATACCTAAGGATTCAGTAACAGGAATTTTAGCCTGATTTTGCCAATATACTGTACATTCAATTTTATTTCAGGGTAACAAATTCTTTTAAATCTATACGCAGTTCCACCGACAGTCATTACTGAAGAGACAAGAGGAATCTTCTGTTAACTTGATGACATACAGATTAAAGTATTATTTTTTAAATAATATAATTCATTAAAAATGTTAATTTTTGATTACCTTATAACTTGTTTTCCTTGCTCTCTCCCTTACCTGCTCATGCAGATATTGATACACACCAGTTCTTTCTGATTTACATAAAGAATATTACTGGATTTAATGAAGATACTTATTTTCAGTGTCTTTGATCTCTGCTTCTTTGAACAATTCAGCAAGAAATAAAATGATTTATTAGAGATTTTATCTTAAGTCTGTGTTCTGCACAAAAAAACCTCATTCCTCCTTGCCACCTATGCAAAGTACTTACTTGTCTGTAAAAGATTCTGATTTTAAAAATAATTTGTTAAAAAGTGTCAGAAAATGCCTTTAGCTTACCTAACTTAGGCTGTGAAATTAAATAACTGAACCAACATCCAGACAATTCAATAAACAGTATTTGAAATCACATGTATACCACAGTGTACCATTAAATAATTGAGGTGTTAATGGATTTCTATGCAGAGCATACTAGCAACGACAACGAAGTTTCTATGACCTTAGGAATATCACATATGTCAAAAATGAAATTATTACAACTGTAAATTACACACATACTAAAAGTTCAGACACTCTTATCTGGAGATAGAGAAACTCAGTACCTGTCCACTTTTGTTAAAGTGCATTGTCATGTTTTGTAAAGTCTGTGAGAGAAATGAGGTGGTTTCAGGTTTAATTTGTCTTAGCTTGAGCCTTTTCCTGTTGTATCAAGAGCTGTGCACCCTTCAGTAAAGCATTGGTTTAACCTTCATGAATGTTGTGTTTTAACCCCAGCCGGCAACTAAGCACAATGCAGCCGCTAGCTCACTCCCCATCCTGGCCCCACGGTGGGATAGGGAGGACAACTGAAAGAAAAGGTAAAACTCATCGGTTGAGATAAAGACAATTTAATAGGACAGCAAGGGAAGATAAAAAAAAAAATATTAAAAATGGTAAACGAATATACAAAATTGGTGATACACAATACAATTTCTCACCACCCGCTGACTGATACCAAGCCAGTTCCCAAGCCACAGTGCCCTGGCCAGCTCACCTCAGTTTACATATTGAGCATGACATCATATGGTATGGAATATTCCTTTGACCAGTCCAGGTCAGCTATCTTGGCTGTGCCCCCTCCCAGCTTCTCACTGGCAGGACATGAGATGCTACAAAGTTCTTCATTAGTGTAAACACTACTTAACAACAACAAAAACATCAGTGTGTTATCAACTTCATTCTCATACTAAATTAAAAACACAGCACTATACCAGCTACTAGGAAGAAAATTAACTCTTATCCCAGATGAAACCAGGACAATGAATAAGATATGTTAATACTGATAATATCTATGCTTGTCTGTTCTATCTATATCCATCTATATAATAGTGATGTTCTGAAATACTGTCATCTCATGCTGCTTTATGTAGAACTAAATGGAATCAGTGTAGATCTAGTAAATTTGTTTTACTGGGGTCCTATACACATTTGATTTTCCTTCCAATACTGGTTTAAAAAATTTAGATTAATTCTAAATATCAAAGCAAATAAACTTGGTTTCTTCCACTTCACCCAGTAGGCAGAGTGAAAAATTTAGCAAATTCAAGTTCAGGAAAAAATTGGGCTTGGGCTTGCTTGGAAATGTCTGTGAACCAAAATAAATGTATTCATAACTGTCAATTATAACTAGCACACTGAGACTAAGGGTGGATTTCTGGGTGTCAGCTGCCTTTAGTCAAGATACCTGGAAGGACTTGCATTCTGTAGGGATTTGTGGTCTTCAATCATCCCCTAAAATTGGGGTATAATCACTCACTTTCAAATACCAAGCATCAATATCTTTCTTTTCTTAAATGGCTACATGAGACACCATCTTTCCTCCAGCAGGTAAAGTTTATCATGGCTGGGACAAGTATATGAGAACCAGTTCACTGCTTCTTTTTGACATTGATGCAAATTCTTCAGTCTCCTTCAAAAACAACTGCAGCCTGCATGCTGTAAAATACTATGGGGCACAGTTATCCTCAATGTACCCATTATGACTCTCTCACTTTCAGAAAAAAAAAAAAATACATGAAGGAGAGAGAATGTGGTTTCAACAATTGAATATAGGTACAGGTTAGAGCATTCCTTCCACTGAGGAAGAATTTTGAGTGTCTGTTCTTGCTCCAGGCATTGCAGTTGAATTTTACATGATAAAGTTCAGGACTAAAATGAAAAAATATTTCAGCCCACTGTCATAAATTGTTGCTTTAACTATAAAGGTTACACATAAAATCATACATTCTTTTATCTTTTATCTGGTAGATCTCAATTCTTTGTTTGCATAACAGCTGGAATTTTCATTATGTCACCTGCTCTCCAATATAATGCAGTGATTAAGATGATGTCTGTAATGATAAAATTTTGAACTTCCTCAAGGAAATGAATCTCAGCAGATCTGTATCCTTAGTTGGGAAAAAGAAAGAAGAATCATTTTTTTTGGTCTAAATTTATGTCTTGCAGAAATTTGACAGCTGCAAGATGTGTTGTATTTAAACTTGAAAAAATATCATAAGATGGCAAAAATAAAACCCAGAAACATCCAAAATATGAATGTGAAACAGGTCTTGCTATGAACAAGAGCTAAGCAAGCTTTTCAGCTTTGTGTTAAATGAGACACTCTTCTTGTTTCCAGAAATTGTTTTAGCCAACTGTAATGTAAAAAAAAGCAAAACCAAAAAGCAGTATTTATCTCATTTGACTTCAGAAATCTATTGTGAAGATATATACAGCTGAATTAATCAGACTTGTATGTAGACTCCTTTTATATTCAGTAGAAATGAATAAACCTTTTTAAAGCACTATTCATTGTATCCTGAGACACTCATCTATCTGTTCATGTAATTCTCAGTCTAGAAACATCTTTTTTTTCAGTTGACTATAAAAGAAACTTAGGGAGAGTACCTCAAATGTCTTATTGAAGATACATTTCAATTGTGTGATGAATTCTACCTTAAGTGCTTTCATAATTAGAGACAAAAAAACAATGAAAAAGTGGGAGTTAGAAATCTTATGTTTTGCACTTGAGTTACTTACTGCAACCTCAGTTCACTTCCTATAGCTACGTTTTTTTGAGTGTCTGAGTCCTTCACACATGCCTATTTCACCTATCCCGATCTGCATAGAGACAGCAGTCTGCAAAGGAAGTAATCACTTTAAGTCTGTAGTTTAAAACTCAAATGAGAAAGAAATACATAGCTGATGTTTAGAAGAGCAAAGATGGTAACACTTGGTTCTATCAGGCATCTTGATTTTTTTTTTAATTAGCTATTTTACAAAGCGGTTTGTTGAATCAGATAGAGATTATTGGCTTAATAGCAATTCTTTAAAATAATTAACAAACCGATTCCATGATATGAGGACATATAGATATTACTTCCAGGGGCTACTTTACAATATTCATGGGCATGTGCATTTTCTAAGGCATTAATAACACTTTAATATGCATAGTTTAAGAAAAGAAAATTCAAAAGACAATATATGAGGAATAATTGGAAGTGCAGAAACGGCATTATTTCATTACTTGTTAACAGGTTAACGTTCAAAATACTAATATTCTCTTCTTACAATGTGAAACATACTCAGCTTATATAAACAATTTTCTGCTGAAGAGCAAGAAAATGAAGCATGGATCACTCAGTATCTTAACAATAGTTCCTAAAAATAAGAAAACCTGAACGTGCAGTAGTTTTAGCTTAAGCTGCAGTTGTTATGGTCTTTTTTGTTTATTCACTTCTTTATATTTTCTCCAAGAACACCCATGATCTCAGGCACAAGAGTGTGCAGAAATTACAACTGACAAAAATTCTAAAGGAAATTTCATAAACACAGAGATGAGGTTAACTTCTAGAAATCAGATAATTTCTTGACATTCAGTTCACTGGAGTTGATCTCCTTTGTTGCATCTCACTTTATGGTGAGGAGCAGATGTACGAGTGGGACAGGAGCAGAAGCAAGTAGTGAATTCACCTGTTCAGAGGTGAGGGGAGAACATGGCCAGAAGCCATTTTGCGGTTTGTTGTTTTGCTAATTTACTAATTCTTCACAGGGGTACCTTTTCTTCTGTCTTATCATTTTTAACATTTCAGTGTTTGCTTCAGCGTTACTATGTACTAACATACAATTGTGATGTCATTAGATTTCTGGTGAACAAGAAAGCAACTAAAGCCAGAAAAGCTATGCCTATCATTTTAGCAGCACAATGAAAAATGGTCCATGAATTATATGGATGTTTTACCACAGAAGAAGAAACTTGAGTACCTCTTCTGAGTATTTTTTTCAATCTAATAGGCTTACCCTGCATTTATTTATCAGAGTTTAAGCAAAGGTGGTCAGAATGTTTCTTTGGTACATTTTTGGGGACATTCTAAGTCAATATGGTCTCAGGAACTCATGTGGGTTAAGTTCCAGATTTTTTTTTTTGTTTATTGTTTCTCTCCAGGATGTAATCATATCACAGAACAATGTAATAATTATTCAAAAAATTTATCAGTGTCCACAATGCTAAGCCCTATGAGACTATGACCTAACTTTCTCAGATGACCGTCCCCAGTAAAATACAGCTTATAGCATTAAAGAATCTGGTCATCGGGCTTGTTTCTCCATATAAGGAAGTCTCCAAATGCTTATTTTAGTATTTGCATCTGCAGAAACTCTGCAGACTGAAGATATATTTTCAGCTCTCACTGAAACAGAATGGAAAAACCCTGCACTTGGTCAATTGCCTGTCCAGCCATATAACTAACCACCGTCGTCTAACAGCGCTATAGAATTTCACTTCTGATTTATAGTGTAAGAAACCACTTTGAACCTATCATAAATAATCCTGTTAGTACAGAAAATTATATGTAATACAATGGATTCATGTCTTAAACTTCATTTTATAATAAATTTTTACATGTGTTTTTGTATAGTAGACTAGTAAAACATATATTGTGGCTCCTGGTGGCTCTGCTTTATGGCAGAGTGACTCGCAGCAGTTCAAGGTTGAGTGTCACTGATTTAAATCAATATGATTTTTATTTATGGTGCTGTTTCTTGGCTTTGCTCACGGCAATCATAAAGATGCACTTAACACTCCTCATTGCTGGTCAAGTTTTCAACTATGATTACTTAATAGAAAAAAAGAAAAAACAGTAACATGAAAAAGACCTACAACATTTACATTCTCTGGAATAGGGAAAACTATTATATGTAGTACAGTACTATTAGCTTAAACTGTGAAGCCATATGTTCTATCACACCCCAAATTTACGTTTTCTTTTTTGAATATGCTGTGGGTGCCCCTGATATAATTTATTCCATATTGACAATGAGAAAATCAAAGCATATATCTGCAGAAGAAAATTATTTAAATGATTCTCCTATAATCTTCAGGTATGAAGTGTTTAAATTACCTGAAATAATCCAATAGAATACAAAATCAACATTGCATCTGTTTACAGTGCCTCCTAACTTACCCCTAAGGATCCTTTTAAGTAAATCTTTTTTATGAAGTTTAAGATTTGAGAGAATTCTTGGATTTTAATAACTATTTTCTTTATGAATGTCACATGAAAGTTGAGAGGAGGATTTTTGTTTAAATTTTTAGTAACAAAAAGCTATGTAGAATATGCAAATAAAAAGTAAGATGGAGAAACTAGAATGGAGAAAGTTCATACAAAAGGACAGGACTGAGCTCATCTCTACACAAAGTCACTGTGTTAAAGGACTCATCCAAATTTAGACAGGGATTGGGCTGCATCTGGATGAGATTTCCATTACCCTTCTGTAATTCCAGACTTTTAATAATAAATCAGAGAAGGCAATTCCAAAAGAACAGTAACTCAAATGTTTAGGACATTTTTCACAGGATATTAAAATTGAGATTTCCTTTCTTATTTTCTGTGATTCCTATTAGATTTTCCACTTCACAGGTAAAAAACATAAACAAAAACAAAACCAAACAACTTAGCATATGAATTATTCTCTATGGGTTTGATTCCCAAATGTTCTTGCTTATGAAAAAACCTATTTTGATAAACACATAATAAAAATTTATTTGAAGAACATAGTTTCATTTGATTTTTTTTTATAAACAACACATTTTGCTAGAGACTATTGAAGCTAAATTGGACTTTTAGATGGATAGCACAGATGTTCAATGTTAAACAGTATCCCAATTAAGAAAATCTTACACTTTTTCTTTTATTCCACTAACACTTCAAAGTGCAAGGTAATTTCTAAAATTAATAGGGGTTATAAGGATCAGAAAAATGTGGATGACAGATTGTCCTCCACCTATCTACTGCAGAATTCTTTTCATTTTCTTCTGTAGCTAATTAAATTTTACCTACTTACTGCAGTACTAAATGAAGGCAACATTTCCTCCAATATATTGTTTCCTAGGTAGTGAGGCCCAAATTCATTCTACCTAAATGTAGGAATTTAACTGAGATGTTGAAGCTGGAAAAATTTCCATCCTGTACATTTTCTCTTCTCTGAGTCAGAGGGCAGACACAGAGCACAATCAATATTTATTAGGAAAGTTTTTATGCACTAAGTTCTTACTATCAGTAGAAACAAAATTTGTTATTAATAACATGATTATTAACAAAACACATACACTTATTCAGTCACACAAACTTCTTTCACACACACATTCACATAGTTATCTGTCCAATTCTCAGTTTGGAGTCCATTTCCAACAACAGACTCAAGAACAGGGTCACTGGCACACCAGTGTCTTCTATATAGGTGTTTATAAAGTTCCTCAGAGGTCTGTTTCATCATGTACATCTATAAACCTACAGGCTTCATCTATATTCAGCAGCCCCTGACCTCTTAGATGCAGCCTGGGTTACACAACCTGCCTTTGTCCGGTCAGCAGCCGCTTGGTCTCCTGAGGCTATCCATTCCTGCAGAATGAGCAGCTCTCCTGAGCTTATAAATCCTATGGAAACTTTCACACACTGCTTTCTCAGCACATAGGTTTCCTCACTTCAGTCTTCTGGGCTTTGGCAATAATTTCTCTCTTCAAAGCTATGGATATGCTGTAGTAGCCATTTACACAAAAGCACATAAAAGAGAGATTTCTGACAATCGAAGTGGATGAAGAAAGGTATGCATATAGAGAAATCCTGTCTGCCTGAAATTCTGGCACCCTCTCAGATTACCTCTTAATTTTGTTATATAAATGAGTCTTTAATTCAGCATCACTCTGATTCCTAACCAAGACGCCTCAATTACATTTCCATAGTTGGATTGAACAGGCCTTAAGTAGTTCATGATACCAACTTACATGAGGCCTACTCTGCCTGGGATCAAAACTTTGTTTCATTTCTGTCTCAAATCATGACCAAGGTTTGAAATTTGATTTATAATATCAAGAAAGTAAGGGAAATATTTGTAACTAACTTTTGATTCTAATATATTAAAGATCATGAGCACAGTCAAAGCAATACTTTGACATTTCCTAAACTTCTGTTATCTTTGGATTCTATGCTCTTAGGCATTATAATGCCCATTAGCTATAAAACTGAAACTGTTATCATACAGTTTGAACAAAAATGCAAACAAAGCAGTTGTACAAAACTTAGTTTATTATATCTATTCAGCACATAAAAAGCAGAAAACATGAAACATTAAGAATGACCAATTGTGAAATTACAAGATCACTTTTCTGTGGCATCCTAAATTTGCATAGAATATTCCAGCTACAGTGAGGTCTTTTATATGAGGACAGCAGAAGTTACTAATTCCAACATATCGCTCCCTACACAGTCCCACTCAAACAAAAAGCATTTTACTGGCAGTGCTGTATATACATACCTTTCTTTACAAGAAACCTTGGGAATATCTGGGAAAGATACAGGTTAACAAGTGATCAGAGAACCTTCCACATTCATACAGTTAACCCACCAAACCTGTTACACCATCACCAAGTCTTTCTAAAAGTGTTGTTTCATAAATGCAGAGGACATCCAAGGTTTTTTGAAACCATTTTTTTTGAGACCTTCACAAAATATTAAATCTCAGATTTTTTGAAAAAAACCCACATCCTTTGAGTAATTTATCCATGGCAAAGATTTTTGTACATTCTTATGTAGAAAAGACGTGTCTAATACGACTCAGTGTTTGAGACAGTTAAGATAGATTTAAAAAATTGTCCAAGTTTCAGTGTTCCTTTATTTCTAACCTCCTAGGTTACTTCACCAACAAGACAACTAGCCAAATCTCCAACTGCAATGTAGTATTTAAGTATCTGCCTAACTTTAAGAAGGAAGAAATAGTTTAGTTGAATTTATTGCATTATTCTCCATCTTAGATGTAGGCATGTGCTTAAATATGTTACTGAATTGAGGCCAAGGTCAATATCTGGTTCACTCACACCAATCAGTCTTCAAAGCAACCTTAAAAAGAACATGCCAGAGATCTAGAGGCTGATCAATACATACTAGACTGAGTGGCTGGAGTCAGGGCCAGAAGATGAAGTTACTGAACAATAACTAATTAATCAGCAGTGCCCCGCTGGGGACTAAAATGCTAATTGAAGCAGAACTAATACAAGTTTGAGATAAAATAACCCTGGAGTTAGACAGATCAACCACTGAGACAAAATCACTTTAAATAGGATCTGTCTCTCATCCACCTAGGAAAGCTTCTTGTTATTAATTATTTATTGAACAATCCCTCCTCTTAGAACTTATGTGCCCAGCCACCAAGAAGGGTAACATAACTTCTATAGAGCTAACATCTGCTCATTCAGAATTTAAAGCACTTCATCAAATGATTATATCAACAGCATCATGATGAAAAGGAGCATTGGAAGGCCACAAAGGGAGTCTGGAAAGCTTCTGCAGGATACAAGGATACAGGCAATTCAGGGCAGTTTAACAGGATGTGTTATCCTATGGTGCATCGTGGTTACGGTGTTGTCAGCTATATACTACAGCAACCAGTGTATTACATACAGTTGTGTAAAACTGATGTTAGCGTTTCTCTTACAACTTCTCTTGATTTTTAAAGCATTCATTTAACTGTTGAGAGGTGATGTGAGAATCTCTTCTGAAAACTACAACATACCACTTAAGAAACATTTTGGTTAACATCTACTGGCAGGAGAATTAAGCTGGATAGAAATGTCTGGAATTCTCAATATTTTTACTCAAACATACTGGGAAAAAATTACATGAAAAACAAATTTTGACATTTCTCAGAACACATGATGGCATAAAGAGCACAAAGAGAATAAATAAGTTTTATTGATGATTTTTCATACTCTGTCCATAATTTTCAAATTGAATACATCCAAGGAGCAACTTAAGAATGAAAAAGGATATTCACTAATAAATTAAAAAATATATAGGAAACCAATAAGGATGAGGGAAATCCTGGTAGACGAAAGACGGTGTCAAGCTAAGTACAAATTTGAAAATTGCAACCAATCTGCTGATGAAGTAAAAAGTACAACAGACTCCTAACTTCAGATTTTTTTTAATTGAGTTTCCAAAACAATCTCAGAAATTATACTACTTAACATATCTTATAGTGTGCAGAACACAACAAAAGGCTGTCTCATTTAATATGACCTAAATAATACCTATTGCGGATATCTTTGAAACTTACAGTCATATTGGTGGGACCAGAATTTGACTCTGAAAACAATTTAAAAAACCACATTCTGATACGGCCTACCTTAATCATACTGTCCTTGAGAAGGTGGATGGAATAAGATATACCTCACAATCAAACTAAAATAAAAATAGAAATTGCTTGCTGACAAATATCCTCTGCAGAAACCAAGGTTCTTAAAAATGAAACAACAGGAAAAGATGAAAAATACCATAGTTTATACGCTCTTTACCAAACTCCAGTGCCAGCTGAACATATCAGTTCTAATTCTGAACATAAATTCATGTTCAGCTTCATTCTTTGCATGTATGAGCTCTCGCTATTAGAACATACCTTTCAGTTGACAGAAGCTCTTAAGTACAATTTGCTTAGATGAATGTGAGACCCATTTCGGTCTCTCATCAGGTAAATCAGAATGAATTTGGAAACAGAAGGGTTTACCAGCAGTTTTAGAATATAATTACGCTTCTTTCAGTTGTCTTAGGAGACAGTACGTTCCATACCTTAATATAGAATATTAGGAGATTATAACTTAAAAAAAAAAAAAGAAGAAAGATTTTGGGTTGTGATACTACATACCTCTGTGAGTGATATCAAGTCCATGGGCAGAATAAAGGTAAACTAAAGAAATACCACTTCAAGCCCCAATACAAGCTGATCTAAAGCTTCATTATTGCAAAAAATCCCTTTCTCTCTTCTGCTTAATACACTCTTCTCCTGCCCTCAGCACCAGTGGAGATTGAAAAGGAGAGAATACATTAATGTACAATCATGATTTACACAGACAGCAAAATGAAAAAATATTATCGATTTTGCAGCACAAAAGATGATACTAGACATAAATAATCAAAAGGTAATCCAATCGTTATTGTTAGAGCAAATAATGAATGTAACTACTCTAAGGAGATGTCAGAGAAAACTGTATATTTAGAGTGCTTTTTTTGTGCAGGTATTAAGGCTAAGGTCTATTTTATTTCCCCTCATTTACAAATATGGCATGCAAAAAAACCCGGTTACTTGCTGTATATTGGATAGGTGGACAATGTAGAAATCTATCAACTCTTATAGTACAGCGGAATTTATCCATCAAAAGAAACTAATAAATGTAGAGTACAGTGAAAATAATCCAAAATCTGGCTAAAAGTGGTAATTAGTTGTGACTGATGTAGTAGAAAAAGAAAATATAAGATTAACAAGAAAGGAAGGTAGTAAGGCCAAAGTGATAGGTTAAGATACCAATGCACTTGTATTTTTAATGCATACAGATGCATCAGGACAGTGTTTGTTAAAGATTAAGATCTCATTAAGAATTAAAAATATATTCCCTTTTGTTTTTGGAAGCATGTGAGTGAAATACTTGTGGTGGCTTGCAAATAGATGACTCAGTTCGTTTGAAATGCTGCCTAGAACAACAATTGCTTTCTGTTCTACCAGTAAAATATTTATGGCATTCAGGTGAAGTACCTACACATAAACATCTGTGATCCTGAATTGTAATAATCAAAAACAAACACAGCAATTAGAAGAAATATAATGATCAGAATGAGGGGGAACACATCATAGTGCTTCATCTATGTATCTTCCATTTTCCATAAAAGAACAGATAGCTACTCTATACTGTATATAATGAAGCAGTATCCAAGGAAGAAGAAAACGAGAGGAAAAAAAGTAGTTTGAAGAATAATTATATGTGCTATATACTGTCATTTTAGGCCATTATACACTTTCCTAACTAAAAATGATACTTCAAAGCTAAAGGTATAGAAGGACTTAGGTATACATGACACCAAAATCCTCAGAACTGCTTATACATACAACTACTTTCTTGCTTCTCCCCTGTAGTTGCTTTAATTTTTTAGCCATCTAAGCTTCCGATGGTGCTGAATCTCTGTTTGCAGATTTAATGAGGGGATTTTAGTCCCACAAGTAGTGCCATGTGTTGAGTGGTTTTTCTTAAAATTACTACATGAATTAAAACTACACAGCAGTGCTTTTCCCTCCTTTTATCTTAAATTATGATAGAGATGGATCCAGCCCCACCCACGCCTAGACTATTAGAAGTACTTGTTCAAGGTACCCCTAGCAGATAACTCACCAGTGGTATGTTGTCTACAGCATGTCTTCTAAGACCATACCTTGACTGAGCTTCATACAAAGTCAGATGAGGATGTAGCTGCATATTTGATTACATATTGGATTACGCTCATAGCTGAGTGAAGGTATCAGTCTCCAGCTGGCCTAGATTTAGACGCTTGGGGATGAAAAAGGGTGGAACATATGCCCTATCCGCTCCTTTTCATTTTCTTCTCTTCGACTGAAGCAGTCAGTGGGGTTCTGAAATTCTGTTTTAGATACCTACCTATCTCCTCCATGGCTACTTGTCACTATTTCTTGGCCATTAACTACACTGGCAAGCAAAACAGTTGGAAACTAGGAGCTACAGTACTTGAGCAAACTTAAGTCCCATAGTACCTTTCATTTTCACCTTATATAGTGAGATTATAATTGGAAGGGCATCTTGTATATCATACTGTGTGTATCAAATGTATTGTTTCTATTTCTGGTCATGATCAATAGCATGCATTATCTTGTAAAAGACACAAAAAACACCTTTCCCAAAGAGCTTGCAAAATAGTCAGTAGATGCAGAAAAAACAATATGAACAATATGAAAGCTCTCAGATTTTATATTTCATAAATATAACAATCTAGTTTTGTGCATATCACAGGAGCAGTGAATATTTAAGGGAGATTTTAATGAGGAAAAGGTAGCAATAGAAAAGCATTATATTAGAAAAGCATAATATTTTTCAACTGGGCCTTTTTCTGAGTTCTCACCTTTGCAAAGTTTTTCTCAGCAATCTTAACCCCTTCCCAGCCCCAGCACTGCTTTCCTCCACTTTTGTTTCCAAACTTTTTGCACCATTCTGTGAAGATTCAGAAATACTATGTTGCCAATCTATTTAATAAAAAATAAACAACCAAATTCAAAATCCAAATATTGAAAAATTTAAATCAATCAGTTCCTAACCAGCTACAGCACACAGATATGATTTGTTAATTAGTTTAGAAAAATAAATCCAACAATACTGTAATTGGCTGTCAGCATCTCCCAAATTATTTGTTATAAATTATTTACTTCCTAATCCAAAGCAACAGCAACCCCATATCCAATTTAAGAACAACACCTGAGTCTTGCTCAGGGCCCTGAGTTAGTCATCTCTGCTAAGGACTGAATTAGGGTGTAATATACATTTTTTCCTTCAAAAAAGAGAAATAATGAGGCATTGGTGGAGAATATATGGCTAAATTTGCTGTAGCAGCAGAAAATGGACCGGTGATGCTGCTTATATATCTGCAGATTTTGATACTGTGAATAAAATGTCATTTATTTTCCTACAGCATCTATGAAGACTAGCAGGAAAATGAGTGATATTTATAGTGACCTCTTTCAGTATTCCCTCTGAATTAAGTTTTTCTTAGTCTTCCATCTTAGAGAAGTCAGATCACATTAATCATATTGTCATATATAATACTACTAAAATCAGTAGTGAATTAAATTAATTTCGAAAGAGGTGCATAATCACAGGAATACTAGTGGAAGTTTTGCCAAATAAAATTTAACTTATTATACCCCTTATCTTATATAACATATATTTATATTATTGTTAAACATAGTAGATTTTCTATTAGAAAAATATAGCTCTAAAATATGACACTAGACATCTAAAAAAGTACCAAGATTGTGTCTTTCATTTCTTTTTAATCCAAATATTTATCTTCTCTGAATTAACTGTAGCAAGTCATGAGCAAAGCAGAAAACAGGCAAAAAGAGATTTTCTTTCATTTTCCTCTGCTCTTTAAGAGTTATTGAGTTTAAAAGAAATTAGAAGGGATTGGCTTTTTCCTTCTGTCACTAGCTTTTTCAAAACCCTTTACTTGTGGTTGTCTGTTAAGTTTGGGGTTTTTTAGTCCCTTCATTTCATCTCCTAGAATAGTGAACACAATATTCCTATATTTTCAGGAAGGGACAAGATGAATTGATTCAAAAGAGGTATTTTATGTCAACATTTCAGACTTTAGTTTTCTGGGCACTCTCAGTGTGTATTCTCTAAGAAATTTCACAAACATTTTATGTAAAACTCTATATGCCTGTACATTTTTTAAATAATCATCTATAAAATTTTCACAGTCAAAATATTCTGGGCAGAGTTCTTTACAGCAGCAATTGCATGCATTCATATGTAAAATAATCAATCAATATAAGCATCTAGTCTGAGGAAGTTTTACTGCTGTGGCTTCAGTGGGAATTTCACTTCAATCCACCCAGTAAAAACTTTTCCCAAAATTTTTATGTTTTGGAAAAAAAAACCCCAACAGATTTGCATTCTTGCATTTTCTTTTTGGGAACATCTTTCTTGCCCATTTTCCAAAGGAGTAAACTTGATTGCCATGTATTGTCCCACTTTAAACATCATGCTCTGTAATCAAAATCAAATAATTCTATCTGGCATCAAATATCAAATAATCAAAATCAACTAATTCTGTAATTCTGGGACTGGAACATCTCTTGTATGAGGAAAGGCTGGAGAAGAGAAGGCTGAGAGGGGACCTTATCAATGTCTATGAATATCTGAAGGGAGGCTGTCAGGAGTACGGAATCAGTCTCTTTTCAGTAGTGCCCAGTGACAGGATGAGGGGCAATGGGCACAAACTGCAGCACAGGAAGTTCCACCTCAACATGAGGAACAACTTCTTTACTGTGAGGGTGACGGAGCACTGGAACAGGCTGCCCAGAGACGTTGTGGAGTCTGCTTCTCTAGAGACCTTCAAACTGGATGCATTCCTGTGCAACCTGCCCTAGGTGATCCTCCCTTGGCAGGGGGGTTGGACCACATGATCTTCAGATGTCCCTTCCAATCCCTACCATTCTGTGATTCTGTGATTCTGTGATATCTTATCTTTTCCAGAGAAATCACTGGAAAAAATAAGTTTAGGACTTTAGCCTTAGGCATTTTTTTTTTCCTTCGCAGACACATGGAAAAGATTTCAGATCCAATGTCCATTCTTTATACCTTTATATAGCTGTATATATATGCATATAGATATAGATATGTACTTATGCATGTATGCATACATGTTCTTATAAACATTAAGTTTGATCATTCTGTGACATAAATTGCAATTTTGCCCAAATAAATTAATCAGCAAGTGCCTTCCCTAACGTAACTCAACATGTAGAATTGGTAAGGAATTCCTGAGTCATGAAGAACTGCAACGTGGGTTTGAGACGATTTTATTGTTCCAGATAGTGTTTCATTATCTCGCAAGGGTTCTCAAATACATTGCTTAATTGTGTAGAGGTCATAGGAGGACAACTGTATACTCTTTCCTCACAGACTTTTAGAAAGTAATTAATCCAGTAAAGGATTAGATATCTGTTAATGGTGGCTATCTGTTGAACTACCTTATTTGTTACAGTAATTTGTTTTTCTGGAATGTCAATTTCATGTTACTATATGTGGATCAACATGGGGAAAGTCAGGTGAATGAAATGTAAGAAATAATGCTGTATTTATTTAGAAAGGGGAAACAATATTTAAAATAATTCTGAACAATAATCTTTTCTAGTAGTGTTTTAGAGGTGCAAGTGCTATATTTCTGAGAAGGATTAGACCACACTGACACAAAGGTGTTTTTAAACACATATGTCATGGTGGTAGGTGGGAACCCTTATAGACAATGACTCATGTTCCAAGTACGCCAGCTTCACTTTGCACACTGTATCTTAATACATTTAAAGTAAACAAAACTTATCTCATATATTCATACAGGTCCATAAGCAGTGCATCATCAGAAAAGAGAGGAGAGGAGAGGAGAGGAGAGGAGAGGAGAGGAGGGGGAAAGGGTAGGGAACAAGAAGAGGGAGGAAGAGAAGGAGGAAGTAGTACTATAAATAGCAAAAATTGTATGATTCAGGAGGATCATATGCTTCAGAACAAGTGGAATTTTTTTTCAGGTTTTATTATTGAGAAATTTCAATTGAGGGACACAAAAATAATCAGAGAGATGGAACACCTCTTCTATGAGGACAGGCTGAGAGAGTTGGGGTTTTTCAGGCTGGAGAAGAAGTGTCTCCAGGGAGACCTTATTGCTGCCTTCCAGTACTTAAAGGGGGCTTATAAGAAAGATGGGGACAGACCTTTTAGCAGGGCCTCTAGTGATAGCACAAGGGCTAATGGCTTTAAACTAAAAGAGGGTAGATTTAGACTAGATATAAGGAAGAAATTTTTCACGATGAGTGTGGTGAAACACTGGCACAGGTTGCCCCGAGAAGTGGTAGATGCCCCACCCCTGGAAACATTCGAGGTCAGGTTAGACGGGGCTCTGAGCAAGCTGATCTAGTTGAAGATGTCCCTGGTCCTTGCAGGGGGGTTGTATTAGATGACCTCTAAAGTTTCCTTCCAATCCAAAGGTTCTATGATTCTATGTATCTAATGAAAACTTCCTCGAAGGGCAAAGGAGCCCAGGAGAGTTGGTTGGTGTTCAGGGACTATTGTTTCAAAGCACAAGGATGACCCACTCCAATGTGCAAAAAGTTGGATGGGTGTCAAAAAGGCCAGCGTGGATGCACAGGATGGCCCTGACTGAGCTCAACTGCAAAAAGAAGTACAGAGAAAACAGAAGCAGGGATAAGCTACCTAGGAGGAATGTAGTGACATTGCCTGAGCTTGCAGGGATGGAATCTGGAAAGCCAGACTTCAACTGGAGGTGAAAATACTGAGGGATGTGAAGCGGCTTCTGTGCATACTTTGACAGGAAAAGGAAAGACAGGGAAAACATGGGCCTGCTGCTTGCTGGAGCAGGGGAGCTAGGGACAAAGGTCAAGGAAAACGCTAACGTACTCAGTATCTTTCCTCAATATTTACTGGTAAGTTTTGCTCTCTGGTCACAGAACCTAAAAATAGAGTCTGTGGAGCAAAGTTTTGCCTGTGGTAGAGGAAGGCCAGGTTAGCGATCATTTAAACAAATTTGACATACAAAGGTCCATGGCATGGGGATGTCCACATGGCCCACCCATGGCAAATGACCTGGATAACAAACACTGATAAGAATGTGAGTGTAAATAGTATGGCTGCCCACTGAATTCACAAAAATATCTGGAGGGTGTTTGCCCAAAAACCAGTCGTATTGAAGAGGAAGATGACCATCTGCTGGATTCATCAGTAACAGCCTGGAGAAAAGGAAGTTAAAGCAGGGAGGCAAAGGCTTGTGAAATGACATGAAATAAAATCAGTACATTTTGCCAGAGATTAAAACACAGAAATTTACATTTTTGCTCCATAAATTTTTACTGTAATAACAACTTCTTGATGAGTACAAAAATTAGATTCTGATCAAACCAATTGGGACAGTCATTTAAATATTGCTTTCTTAAACCAGTATTAAAATTTCTTTATATGCCCATTCATCAGAAGTTCTGTCAGATCTACTAATCCAAACAATTTTTTCTGCTCAACCTATTAAGTGTTCAGACTAATGCAATGCATTTTTCAATTATTTTTAAGACATTTACAGTGAGGGGCATCATGGACACAGCGTCACATGTCCATGAATAAAAACTGTGGTTATCAGATAACAGCTGGATCCCTTCAATGGAGGGAGGACTCTGTTTTGATGCCTTTCACATCTTACAACACCGAGAAAGATGCCGTCTGGCACTGGTGGTTTAATGATGGAGACACCTGTTCACTTTCAACTACTGTAGATAGGTAAAACCCCATAACTCATTCTTCATGGAGAGTAACACAGAACAGCTGTCAGATGGTAATGACTTTCAGTCACAACTAACATGGAATTAATTCAAACCAGAAACCTAGTAGTAAAATCGTGTACTCCATTGTCAATCAAGGAGCTCATTAGACTAGGCTAAGGTCATACAAGAAGACAATGGCAGATTCAAACACAAAAGCTTCTCTAACAATTAGACTGCATTGCTAAGCATTGAAGAAGGGATCAGAACACTCAGCATTTAGCTCTCTTTTAAATAGGAAAACAAGTCAAAATTTTACATCTTAGTGTCTTTAATTTGATGATGTTAGAAACAATATATTCATGTTTTCTTAAGGAGAGATATAAATTATTTTTTAAGAAACAAGAAAACATATATGAATGTTTTGTTGGCATAATTTTATGGGCTGTAGATACTCATCTTCTGAGAGAAAAAAGAAAAACAAATAGAAATCAGGGTAGAGATAACCTCCCATCACTTTGTATAATATCTTCTATCTTATATTAATAAAAGCACTTTAAAGGAGTGACTTATAAGATATTACCGTAGATGTTAGGTGTGTAAAATATGGAGGCCATTGTCACTTGATGGAGTGACCTGTAACCCTCTTGTAACAATGTTGTAGCCACGTTCAAAAAAGTTCAAGCCTCCAGGACTGTCATTTTGATCTGTTAGAGAAGTAACAAAGGTTAAAAAGTTAGGGAAGTAAACCGAAACATTTCTGAAATTAGTATATAACACTACTTGGAAATAATACAGGAAGAAAGGACAAGGGACTCATGTGGGTAACTCAGAAAGTAATAAAAGATATCAGTGGGGGAAAAAGCAATACCACATGACGTAAAACAAAATATAAAGAGCACTAATAAGATTGTGAAGTAAAGCCAAATGTTTTATAAAAGCTAGAAGTGACATGAGAGTATTGCTCAGGAAAATAATCAAATAATAAAAGATTTTTCATACATAATGTTTTCAACAGGGAAATACAATCAGCATGCAAATCATGGGAATCCAAATCATGATGCCTGGAGAGTCCTCAGAATCTTTTACAATATAGACACTCATCCACCCAGAAGAGTCCATTCTGTCATAAAGAAGTCTTCTGTACTTTTGATTTGACTTCCTTTTCCCACAGT
The DNA here is from genome assembly GCF_000687285.1 of Phaethon lepturus. Classification (NCBI taxonomy): domain Eukaryota; kingdom Metazoa; phylum Chordata; class Aves; order Phaethontiformes; family Phaethontidae; genus Phaethon; species Phaethon lepturus. The sequence continues at coordinate 21,729 of NW_010518480.1, forward strand.
GTTAAATATCTCTTGGAATTCTTATTTCTCATTTTGCTCTTCATAAACTAGTACATAATAATATCTTCAATGCACAAGAAAATTTATAAGCAGAAATGAGTCATGTTATCGCCCCTTAAAATTAAATGAAAATAAAATAAATCTCCAATATCTAGAGTATCCTTCCATAATGGATTTATGATGAAGATGACAGTACATTTTCAAGAGATCAAAGGCAAAAAAATGATATTTTAAATGTGATAATATATATAATATTGAGAACATAAGTATTAAATATTCCTCCTATGATTGCAATCCAGAGCAACAATGAATAACCAAGAGTTGTGACAGTTATCAAAATGTAGACCTGTTAATGTTATTAGATGAATTATTATTATATTTTGTATTTACATCCATCTAGATTTAAGGCACATATTTTTTAATCTGCTTTATTATTTGGAATCTTAAAATTATGCACCAAAATCATCTCTTCCCCCATATCTATCCTCAGCTTTCTCATCCTGAAAAATTCCAGGAGAATTGAATAAGGCATTATGTTTCTTTGGACCAAGAAGCTCAGGTTATCCTTTATGTACACTATTAGGATTTAAGTCTATGTCTTACCTCCTGTATTGGTTACATATTTGTAATAATATTGAATCCATGCCCAATCCAAAAACAGTAAAAAAATTATAGAATGATTTAATTAAATTTAATATTATTTAATTTAAGATAACATAATAGTAATCAGTGGGGTTGATAGAGAGGTTTGAAGCAGCTTCAGGGACAAGTTTAGGAAAGTCATTCCATGAAAAAGAGTAGGTGTTTTAGAAAATGTGAAGATAATTGTAGGTGACAATGTCAGGAATGGGCAAGTAAGCAGTCAAATATGGCTTTTCTAGCATAGCAATACTGGAGTGTCATAACAGAAAAGTTATAAAGACCCTTTACATTAGGAACACAATATTTAAACTTGAAGTAGATAGGTGACTTCTTCAGAATGAGATCGTTAACATAGTTGCTTTGCTGCAGTGTGTGCATGTGTGCACGTGCATGAGTGTGTTTGTCCTGGCTAACAATTTCTCTCAAAATGGCACAAAGGCATAGTGAAATAGGTACAGAGGTCACAAGGATTCCTTGAAGATTTTATAGCCATCTGTCCAGTTTGCCAGCACTTATCAGTGTAGAATACTGTGATATATATGACCAGTCAAACTGGATTCACAACTAAAATAAAACTATTTTCTATCAGCAAGACTGGAAACATAGGAATCAGGAATAAGGAAAAAGTATATTTTATACCTTTATAATTATCTGGGAATTCTAGTTGTTTAAAAATTCTGGCTGTTACTCCTAACTCTATAAACTAATTCCTTTGTGAAGGAATATTGTGAAGATTATTAAATCCATTATTGTAATGTCAGGAACTTTTATAGTTTCTGTTATTCTGTGGCATATAAGATGTCTGTAAAAAATGTGAGAGTGTATTTGATAGCAACAGAACCTTGGAGTATTATGATTTATTATTACATACTACTCTATTTCTCAGCTTGTTTTCTTCCCTTTTTACTATTTTCCATTTTTTCCTTTCACTCTTTGTTAGAGAAAAAATTAATATTAGAATGGAGTTACAAATATGAAGAGGTCTTTGTACTTTGAAGATACTAAATCTTTAGATATTGTTATATGTACTCTAAAATGATAAACAGTCAGTTCAGAGATAAAGTAATCCAAATCTGCTAAGGTAAGAAACACTTATTAGAAATGAATTAGATTTTTAACTGCATATCTTGGCACAAAACTATGATGGGTAGAATGGAAAATATTTTGTTGGGAAGTTTTAAAAAAATATAATTTTGTAAGGCTAAAGCATGACATTAGGCATACAGACAGGTATGATACTGTCCCGGTTTCAGCTGGGATAGAGTTAATTTTCTTCCTAGAAGCTAGTGTGAGACTGTGTTTAGAATTTGGGATGAAAAAACATTGATAATGAGCTGATGATATGAGTTGCTGCTAAGCAGTCAAGGACAGTCCAGCTTCTCCTGCTGGCCTGCCAGTGAGAAGGCTGGGGGTGCACGGGAAGCTGGGAGGGGACACAGCCAGGACAGCTGACCCAGGCTGGCCAAAAAGATATTCCATATCATATGACATTATGCTCAGCTTATAAAGCTTGGGCAAAGAAGAATGAGGGGGTGGAGGGGACGTTTGGGGTTATGGCATCCATCTTCCCAAGAAACCATTACACGTGATGGAGCCCTGCTTCCCTGGAGATGGCTGAACACCTGCCTGCCCATGGGGAGTGGTGAATGGATTCCTTGTTTTGCTTTGCTTGTGTGTGCGGCTTTTGCTTTACCTATTAAACTGTCTTTATCTCAACCCATGAGTTTTCTCACTTTTATCCTTCTGATTCTCTCCCTCATCCCCCCGTGAGGGAGTGAGGGAGCGACTGCGTGGGGCTTAGTTGCTGGCTGGGATTAAACCACAACAGATACATCGAATATCCTGGGCCTTACAGGCACTCTTTCACAGAGATGGAAAACCTCTTTAAACATTCTTTAAGACTGGAACCAGCTTTTCATGATAAAATCATCATAGAATCTTTGGGTTGGAAGGGACCTTTAAAGGCCATCTAGTCCAATCCCCCTGCAATGAGCAGGGACATCTTCAACTAGATCAGGTTGCTCAGAGCCCCATCCAACCTGACCTTGAATGTTTCCGGGGATGGGGCATCTACCACTTCTCGGGGCAACCCATGCCAGTGTTTCACCACACTCATTGTGATAAATTTCTTCCTTATATCTAGTCGAAATCTACCCTCTTTTAATTTAAAAGCATTACCCCTTGTCTTATTGCAACAGGCCCTGCTAAAATGTCTGTCCCCATCTTTCTTATAAGCCCTCTTTAAGTACTGGAAATCTGCAATAAGGTGTCTCTTCTCCAGCCTGAAAAACCCCAACTCTCTTAGCATTCCATGCCTCGGATCTTTTTTTAGTCCTCCTCTGGACCTGCTCCAACAGGTCCATGTCTTTCCTGTGCTGAGGGCTCCAGAGCTGGGTGCAGGACTCCAGGTGGGGCCTCACCAGAGTGGAGTAGAGTGGGTAGAATCCCCTCCTTCAACTGCTGGCCATGCTTCTTTTGACGCAGTTTGGGATATGGTTGGCCTTCTGGGCTGCAAGAGTGCATTGCTGGCTCATGTCCAGGTTTTCATTCACCTGTACGCCCAAATCCTTCTCGGTAGGGCGGCTCTCAATCTCTTCATCCCTCAGCCTGGATTGATACCAGGCATTGCCCCAAGCCAGGTGCAGGACACTGCACTTGTCCTTGTTGAACCTCATGAAGTTCATACGGGCCCATTCCTTGAGCTTGTCCAGGCCCTTTTGGATGGCATCCCATCCCTCAAGTGTGTGAACTCCACCACTCAGCTTGGTGTCATCTGCAAACTTGCTGAGGGTGCACTTGATCCCACTGTCTAGGTCATTAATGAAGATTTTAAAGACTACTTGTCCCAGTATGGACCCCTGAGGAACACCATTTGTCACTGATCTCCATCTGGACATTCAGCCATTGACCACTGCCCTCTGGATGCAAACATCCAACCAATTCCTCATCCATGCAACAGTCAACCCATCAAAGCCATCCCTTTCCAATTTAGGGAGAAGGATGTTGTGGGGGACCATGTCAAAGGCCTTTCAGAAGTCTAGATATATGACATCCACTAGTATTCCCTTGTCCACTGATGTGGTCACTCCACCATACAAGGCCACATGCTACTCCACGTGCCTTAGCATAGCTTCTAGGCAGATCTGTTCTATGATCTTCCCAGTCACAGAGGTGAGGCTGACAGGTCAGTAGTTCCCAGGGTCCTCCTTGCTAACTTTTCTAAAAATGGGTACAATATTTCCTTTTTTCCAGTCTCCAGGGGCTTCACCTGACTGCCAAGACTTTTCAAATATCAGGGAGAGTAGCTTGGCAACTACACGAGTCAGTTCCCGCAGGACTCTGGGATGCATCTCAGTCAGGTCCCATAGACTTGTGCATGTTCAGGTTCTTCAGGGGGTCTTGAACCTGGCTTGCTCTTACAGTGGGAGGGACTTTGATCCTCCAGTCCCCATCTTGCAGGCCATCCACTCAAGAGGTGTGGGAAGAGAGATTGCCGGTGAAGACTGAGGCAAAGAAGTCATTGAGTACCTCAGCCTTCTCCTTACCTGTTGTTGCCAGTTTGCTAGTCTTGCTCAACAAGCAGGATACATTGTCTTTGATCTTCCTTTTCTGGCTGACATAGCTATAGAAGCCCTTCTTATTACTCTTTACATCCCTTGCCATGTTCAGCTCCAGCTTCGCTTTGGCCTTCCTGATCCCATCCCTACACAACTGGGCAGTGTCCCTGTACTCATCCCAGGATACCTGTCCCTGCTTCCACTGCCTGTACATTTCATTCTTGCCCTTTAGTTTACCCAGCAGGTCTCAAATTAGCCACTCTGTTTTCTTGCCTTCCTTTCCTGATTTCTTATACCCAGGGATCAAGAGCTCTTGCACTCTGTGGATAGCATCCTTAGAGTTCTGCCAGCTCTTTTCTCCTTCCTTGTCCCTGAGGGCAGTTATCCCAGCAGGTCCTATGGACTAACTCCTTGAAGAGATGGAAGTTGGCTCTCCTAAAATTCAGGGTCTTGACTTTACTCTTCGCCTACCCCCTATCCCTCAGGACTGCAAGCTCCACAAGTTTACAGTCACTGCAGCCCAGGCTGCCTCCAATCTTGACATCACCAATTAGCTCACTTTTGTTGGTGAGCAACAGGTCCAGTATGGCATCCTCTCTGGTAGGGCTGTCTATTACCTTGCACTTTGTCTCCACCCACATGGAAGAGCAGTTCTGAGTAATAGTCCAAGGGCTGCACTAGGCTAGGAAGTTTCCTAGTAACGTCCTTAACCCGGGCCTCAGGGAGGCAGCAGACTTCCTGAAGAGAAGGATCTATCTGGCATTTTGGACCTTTGTTTCCCCTCAGAAGGCAGTCGCCTACACCTATAACCAGTCTTTTCTTCCTCATGGGGATGGTCATGATGCAGGGCGTAGACCTTTCTTACCTTGGCAGCACTTCTATTGTATCTGGACTGTCATCCACATCATGCATGGACTGTTGTTCCATGTCCAGAGCCTCATAACTGTTGCACAGAGGCACTTGGGGAGGTGAAGTGGGCGAGGAGGGAGTTCATCTGCTGCCCTGAGCATGGACATGCCTCCATTTGCTCCTTCCCTTTAAGCTACCGCCTTCAGCCTGGCAGGGGGAGGATACAGGACCCCCTCAATCTTTCATTTTTTCTGGTGGCTGATGCAACTTCTGTCTCGGGGGGGGCAGAGCATGGTTCCTCAAGTCCATCTCTTTCTCCAGCTCCCTGATGCTCTTTAACTTTTCTACCTTCTCTTGTAGCTCTGTCACCAGCCTGAGTTGTTACTTGTTAGCAGCCTACCCTACCATTCCATTGTGATCCCAATGCAATTAAAGCTCTGAACACACACAGACCTCTAATTCCTCCTGTTTGTTTTCCATACTGTGTACATTTGCATACAGGTTTGAAGGACGGGTCCCCATTCACACTGATTTCTTAGAAATGTGACAGCTACTTCCATCATACCATTTCCTGGGTACTTCCTCACTGCCTCTGGTACATTAACATCTCTCCAGTATTTTGTTACCATCTTTTCACAAACCTATTATAAAATTCTCATAAGTTATTGACTCATTAACTGGGCTTTTTCCCTGCTTGTCAACTAGATCCTATTTCTCCTTAGCTGTTCTCACTACTCAGGGAGGGTCCTGTGATTGTTAAGCCACGGACATTCCAGCAACAATGAATGTGCAGCCAGGTACTGGCTCACAGGATGCATACAGTCTTGCCCACGCCTTTCCATTTCACCAGTGGGGCTGAAGAGACAATCACCTGGTCTCCCCTGCCTTTCATACTAGCCCTCTGAGATCTGTACTCACTGCTGATACTATCTGAGTCTCTCTTGGCAATATCATTCATGGCCACATGGATGAAAGAGAACGGATTATAATCCAAGGGCTTGGACAGCATCTCCACAGCCTCTTGAAAGCTTATATTTTTAATTAGCCTACAAGTTAGTTATACAAATGTCAAGCAATATAACAACATTGATACTCAATTTGAGAAAAGGAGAAAAAATAATGGTAAAAATGAAAGCAAAGAGAAAGAGGAACATTTGAAGAGCTAAGAGAGAAACCAATCTCAAAGTCTAAAAACTTTGATCCAGTTATAAAAAAAGATACAGGAAAGAAAATAATTACGTAATAATCAATACATATTCCAAAAAAGTATATTAAGTCATTACCATGAAAACATAATAAAACCCCCACTATTTTCATTAATAACAACTGAAAGGGAGAAAACATATTAGTAGCAAGAAATAAGCTTTTCACAATATTCTGGTGATACTTTCTATGTAATTAGGCATGAAAAGAATATATGGTTTATGAATGATAACACAATATAACTTGGTTTTACCATACAGTTAAGAAGTTGTTCTTTACAGAAAGACTGAATTAAAAAATAAATAAGTCAAGTTTGGTAAATTAAATTATTGTACAGACCAATGCATTATATTAAAAAAATTCAGTCATTCAAACCCCAGCTGTGCCTCTGTAATAGAATTGAGCAGTAAAATAGAAGACAGAGTCCCACTGATTTAATACATGATTTTTCCATACTGTGATACTATACACCACTAAAAATCCTCAATAATATATTAAAAAAAAACCCAAATCCTAAAAAGTTAAGCAAAAGAATGAAAAACTAGTATTAGCCTCTGTGTCTCTCTCTTGCCTATTCTCTGCCGTCAGGTTCCTTCTACTGATGATAGAAGAAACATGAACACTTAATTAAGGAGAACTATTTCACTTGACCTCTAAAACTTAGTTACTTGCTTCTGCTTCTGTTGGAACATTCATCCCTATAGTTTGAGTGCTTCATTTCCATACACTGCAAATCAAGGGCACTATTATCCCCATTTTACAGAAGTAAGCAGTAAGTAATATACTAAAAGCAAAAAGATATGATTTGGGTATTTAGTTTGTTGGCCAGTCTTCTCCAAGTATGGTAACATAGTATAAGATTTTCTAAAACGCAGTTTGCACTGAATTTACTTGGACTTGTGAATGCACTAGGCATCTGTTAATCACTATGCAAGGTTTCTGGTTGAGAAACCAAAAAGAAGGAACACA
>NW_010518481.1:0-12987 GCF_000687285.1 Phaethon lepturus
GGCTCCCTGCGAACCTGCCTGCCTGGCTCCTCCTCTCCTGCGGCTGAATGCCAGCTCTTCAGCCCAAGCAGCGCACCCGCGGATTTTGGAGGGATCGGGTGTCCAAATGCTAAATGCTTCAGGACGGGGATCTGCCCGTCAGAGCACTCATCATGAGTCCGGATGTAAGGAGGCGCGGGGGTGTCCCTGGCCTGGAGCGCTCTTACCGCGCTGGCGCTACATCCACTGCCCGGTGGCAGCTCCACAGGTGCTCCTTCTGTAGAGGTGTCAGGGGACGTTCGCCACTGTGTCATCAGAGGCATTATAGCTGTGATGTAGATATGGAAGCTACGGAGCTTTTGAACAGATACTCATCTTACGTATTATCTTCTCCGTTTCTGAATCGTTGGTTCCGCGTTGCCTCATTGCCATGATCGAGATGTCAGTTCCGGGATTCAGGGAATTACAGGAAAGCCATAGATTGAATTTAAGTAGGCTACTATCCATTGGGTTAATGTGAAGAGCTTGAATGCGTTATTTCTTAGTCTCTAAAACATCAGGCAAAGAATGAAAATCTGGAATTTACTCTCTTAAAATCCCAATCTACAAAAAATGAAATGATCGTTGGGAGTTGAACAGCACTAGTTTAGTGCTCCTGAGGTTGGTAGAAGGGCCAACTTAATTTATTCTTTCTGCCGTGGCTTTGAATAGATATCTTTTTAATGTTTTGCTGCTTGTGACAGCTTAGAAAAGTGTTTCTCTGAGTTTTTGAATATTTGTTAGAGCAGTTGAGATTTGACTAGTGAAGCTACAGGACATGGATTTGTTCCTCATTTCTTCAGCCCCTCATAAACAGTTTATACCTTGACCTGAAAGAAAAAATGTTTCTTAGTTAATAAACACATCTCAAAGTGAGTTTCCAGCTTGCTTTTTGTGAAATCTAAATTCAGTTCAGATGAGTTCTGATGGAAAGAAAGTTAAACACCAGGAAGTGTGGTTTTATTCTCATACAGTAACAGATAACTGGTTTTGATGCCTGCAGTCCAGCTTCAGTTTTTCACTGGTAGTCAGGAAATACATAATTTTTTTGAATATGGACACTGTGAGATACAGCCTTTGTAAGTGTTAGTGGCTTATGGAGGTGTCCCTGTTTCCTTTGCTTTGGAACAAGTGGTTACTGCTCTGTAAACAACCAGAAGGATTTGGACATGCACTGTATGCCAAGACTGTTTAACAGTGATATTGCTAAGTGGTTCTGAGCTAGTTTGATTCCCATATTTCCCAGGAGTTATGAGATGCTGGGGGAATATGGCAAATGCAACCACTTTTAGTTGAGTAAGGTTGGTGTCATCACAGTGTTTACATCCTCGGAACAGGGCAAGATCTGTTTACATCCTTGGAACAAGGCAAGATCTGTAGGGGCCAGTAATGCATATATTTTTAAACTATCTGATAAAGACAAAGACCAGCAAAGTGTGAGTTCTTGGCTTTTGCTTCAACTTGTCATACAGTAAAGGGATAATGTCACTTTTCAGAGCAATATGTACTAACCTTTTTCTACACAGAGAAGCAAGATCTGTTGGGTGAGAGTTAGAAATGTGACAGTTGTGCACATCTTCCCGCACATTTGCACAGACGTTTTCTCAGAGCTCTAAAAAGGTTTATAGACAAGGAATCAAGTCAAAGAGTCTATCTCCCAGGTGGTGGGATTCAAAGGCTTTGTCTGCCCCATGGAGGGTGTGCAAGGCCTCCGGCAGGTTCAGGATGCAACAAGGATGTTCTGTAAGCAGTTTTTTCCTTTAGGTTGGGGAACTGCAAATGATTCACTCTAGCAGAGGACCAGCTTTTTAGACACCATGGAAGGAAACTACTCCATAAGGGAGGTCGCTAAAGGCTTCTGTTGAGACGACAAAACCCAATATTAAGCTATTGTCTCCTTTGCCTCACCATCCTCCTCTTCCCCCAAAACTAATTAAATAATTCTTCAAGAATAGATATGGAAGTACTTGGGAGGATATATAATCCAGATGGGATTAGTTTTGCTGAAAGTGTATTATGTAGTTCCCTATGGCACTGTGCCTAGAATCACTGAAGTCTTTAAGAACCTCTCAGAGCTCCAGAAACTGCCACTCATGAGAAAAACCTTGAAGCAGCTTTCCAAGCATCCTGCAATACCTCAGGGCTAAAAAAAAAGTCATATGAAACATAAGAAATGCTCCCTTAAGTCACAGATATTTAGACTCCATACAGGAGTCTTCAGGCAGTAAATGCCTCTAAGCCAGATGCCATGAAGAAGATCTGGGAGCTCTGTTAGAGCTGCCCTGGAGGAAGGTCATGGAAGGAGAGCTCTTTATAGTTTTCTCCGGTGACTTGATGCAAGTCCTATAATGTCAAGATACTAAAGCCAATAAAAAGTTTTAACAAAGGAATGTGAGGGAGAAGACTGAAGAGATGTGCAAATCTTCATACCTGGCTTTAAAGAACAAAAAAGTTCCAGTTGGGGAAAAAAAAGTAAAGTATGTCACGTGGGCAAGAATGTAGAATAAGGAACAGCTAAGAGAAACAGTTGAGGACAATGACAGACACAGAAATGATGCAGTTAGATTAAAGGATTGTACCTGTCCATTTAAAGAAGCTGGACAAGGTAAACGAGAAAAAAGAAATTGTTGATTACTTAAGTGAAGAGCTTGAGGGAGACAACGGAATGTCTGGATGTGTTAAACAATGTGTTTTAGAATAATAGAATTATAGAATCACAGAATAGTTGGGGTTGGAAGGGACCTTTAAAGGTCATCTAGTCCAAGCTCCCTGCAATGAGCAGGGACATCAACTAGATCAGGTTGCTCAGAGCCCCATCCAACCTGACCTGGAACGTATCCAGGGATTGGGCATCTACCACCTCTCTGGGCAACCTGTGCCAGTGTTTCACCACCCTCACTGTGAAAAATTTCTTCCTTATACCTAGTCAAAATCTACCCTCTTTTAGTTTAAAACCATTGCCACTTGTCACAACAGGCCCTGCTAAAAAGTCTGTCTCCACCTTTCTTATAAGCCCCCTTTAAGTACTGGAAGGTTGCTATGAGGTCTCCCTGGAGCCTTCTCTTCTCCAGCCTGAACAACCCCGACTCTCTCAGCCTGTCTTCATGGAGAGGTGTTCCATGATCCCTCTGACCATTCTTGTGGTCCTCCTCTGCTCCAACAGGTCCATGCCTCATACCATGGATAATGGTGTGAGAGCAGCTGTGACTTAGCTACAGATGGGGAAGGATACTTCCTGGTCAGCAAAGACAGATGTGAAAGCACGCATAAAGAACACCTTTTCTAAGAAAACACCTATAACCTCCAAAGAAATGAGGAAAAATAACAAGGATAAAACAGATGTTCTCTGGTGAAGAATTACTCAACAGGATAGGAAAGGCTGGTTTTAAAGGATGGTTTTAAAAGAGACTTTTCTGGGGTTGAACTAATGAGTGTTTGTTGTAAGTTTTCAAGTTTGATTTAGAGAGACATGTCATTAAGGACAGTGGCCTTAGTAAATTTTAACTGGCTAAAACCAGCCTGCAGTTTAACGTAGAGAGAGAAAAGAAGCTATGTCAGGTATTGCTACCAGTTTGGTGATGGCATTGCATGGGTAGCAGCTGGGACCTCACTTCTTGGGAATAAATCCACATCTTTCCATCTGTGGAAGAGGATACATAATGGGTTTCTGGTGGTGATACAAAGGAGGTAGATGTGGCCCTAGACTGTGACAGATATTTCTGATAAAATACTGGTACTGAGCTAACCAGTGGAGTACAGGATGATTTCATGGGAGTGGAAGTTTGACTGGTAGGTGAGGAGGACAGGATATTTCCACACCCTTTGTAAATATCTTAAACCTGGGAAGGGACTTGGAGAGAAGAAGAGACAGACAAAATAAATCTTTTATCATTTTATTTGGCAATGGTAAATGGTGAGAATAAAACTGGCTCTGAAGAGGTGTGGATGGGTATCATGGTATGGAGAGACTTGGTAAACTTGAAGACAGATTTAACTTTGAGTGTGGACTAAGGATTAAGCAATTATACAAGTACATTGAGGACCCCCTGGTTAGCTGTCACAGCTGTCACAGCTCAAGAAAGAAGTTTGGTAGTCCTAATGGTCAGTTCTCTTGAACATCTGTTCGGTGTTTAGCATCAATCCAAAATTAAAGAATTTTAGGAATTACAAGATAAAGACTGGAGAACAAAATAGGGAACTTGATTATTACACTGTGCATTTCCACTGTGTATTGGTACTATTTGTGGTTCTGGTCTCCGCATCCCCAAAACTACGTAGGAGAACTAGAAAATGTACAGTAAAGATCAAAGGTATAGAAAAGATTGCCTACAAGAAGAAGGGACTTGCTTGTACCTCTATTCCCAGCCTCTTCGCCATTTCTCAGTACTTTATGTCTACCATTATTTTCTGTGGGTGAAATGCCGAATGACGAAGCTTCTAGAGAGGACCATCGCTTAAGAACTGATTTGCTGGTCTGGGGTTGTGGACCACTGAGCTGGGCCTGCTTCATAATTAATTTGTTCTTTCTGCAAGTATCTTCAAATGATGCCTTTCACAACTGTACAGAGACTGTACCAGATCCCTGTTGAGAATGGTTGGGTTTTCTTCCGGTGCTTCCCATCTCTCACACTTCAGGAGCTTCTCCAGGCCTGGCAAAACAGCAGCATGCAGAGGCAGTTAGGCTGTAGAGTGTGCATAGTTAGTAAAGGGGTGATTTGGATGTTGGCATGCCCTTTATATTTCATGTGGGTAAAGAACAGAAGACACTGCCACCTGCAAAGCTGAGTTTTGTCTCACTGGTAGCATTGGCACAGTGCTTGAGACATGGTGGATGTAGAAGGGAAAAACAACCCAACAGGGCCGGTGAGTTAACTGCTCATCTAAACAGGCATTAAAAAAAAAAAAAGTTTTAAAATGCCTTGCTGTTCAGGGAAAATGGGCTTGTTTGGTGGGGTTGTAGGCACCTGTTCTGCCTGTTCTCTGAGCACTACACAGTGTTCATCTGTCAGCAGTGTAGCTGCTGGGAGGGGTGGCAATTTGATCAGTGCATGAGGTACTAACATTTATAACCCACTGTGTCTTTTAATGATCTCTGTTAAACACGGGGGGAAAAACTTTTGATGAAAGAGTGGAAAATCTATAAAACTAACCATTTCCAAAGCCAACAGTGACTGCAGAGACATTCCAGTTTTTATAAACAGAATAGAAAAGCAAGCAGAACTTTTTCTGAATTTGTGCCTGGTTAAGGAGCAGTTCCAGTGTAACAAGGATTTTATAGTGCATAAAGAGACTGAATAGATGTAGTGTGAAAACAGTAAAATGAAAAGAGCAATTGACTGAAGGTGACTAACTCCAAAACTAAAATTTTGTATCTGTAGAGATGGCAGCTTCTGCTCCCTGGCATATTCAAAAGCTTTGTGTATTCCTGGTTATTTTTTAAATGGATGACAACAGGAAGGTGCAATGTGTCCTGCATTTCAACTTTGCTCTTGTTAGTGGTTCAGATCAGGAAGAATATGAATATATGCTTCAGAAACCTACCCAGTGTTTGTGAAGTAATTGGTAAAAACACACTCTTTTTCCCCATGTGCAGTGACGTTTTTCAAAAACATCCTGAAAGAGTTTCCATTATCGATTGAAATTCTTCCTTCTATCTGTGTGATTCACCATGCCTGGAGGTTGTGTTATCTATGAAAATTAATTTTGTTCGCCATGATACCTTTTCATCATTCTTTTTTCCAGGAAGAACACAAAGGTGTCTGTGGACAATGACTAACTCTTGCTTTTTGAGGAAGTCCTGGAAAATGGAGAGATCTTCTTGAAGTGGGAAAATTCATGGCTATGTCAAGCATATTTGAGATCAAACTGTTAAATACAATGTGAAATTTCTCTTGAAAGAAGATCTCTCTGGGAGAGTGGTTCGGAAAGAATGACCTGAAGTCTAGCACACCACTTCGCTGTGAAATATTGTGATGGCTCAAATGTGAATTATGTCTTATTACTTGCAGAGTAATTTGTGTACATCTCTTGAAAGTTCAAATCATTCTGATGAGTGATAGAGATGCAATACATTTAGCAATTAATGGGAGTCTTCAAGCTGCCACACTCAAATTATAGGTGGGCTAGAGAAATACTAAAGATTGATAGAAACTACATTCTGTATCTTGTGGTGAGACCATAGCTGACTGATATCAGAGGTTTGGGTGTTTGTGCCCCAGAAGGCTCCTTGTTGAGGTCAGCACCCTGTATGCTGCCCTGGCCACTTGAGGGGTCCAGCTGGATGAGCAGAAAGGGAGAAGCCACAGCTCTGTGCCAGTGGGCCACAACTTTGAGAAGACTGACTGAAGGACAAAGTCCAGGATGAGGAAAAATGAAGGTTGGGCACCTAGACAAAATACCAACTAAAAGGAAGGAATGAAAAATATTGAAAAAGGAGTTGTTAAGCTCAGAGGTAGAAGTGGGAAGGTGATATAACAGCATTTTATCTATTATTTCAATCCTGTTGCAAGGAGGAAGGGGATAATTTCTTGTGGGGAGCCATCTGGGACAGGTCAGGAAAACGTTAGGAAAAACTTTCTAACAGTAACATATTTATAAACTTGGTAGAACACCAACACTTCCATGGGAGACCATGAAGTCTCCCTTACCAGACACTTCTAAAAATAGGCCACAAAAGTGTCTCGCAGGAAGGACAAAACTAGAGCTGATCATGCTTTGTCATCCCGTGGATGAAATCTACACCGAACAAACAGAAGTTAGGACTGTTTCTACAAAACCAGACAAACCCAAACCATAAGGGTTTTTTGTGTGGAATGGGATGAGTGGTGATCTTCCAACTAGAATAAATGATCACTGCATCACACATAGGTTTTGGTTGAGTATGTGGGAAAGAACTTAGTTGTCTGAGCAAACGTTGGTCTCGTACCATACTTTTCTATTTATGTGTTTTCTGTAATGTGGAAGGTCCTTATCTTTGTTTCTGACCAGTCCTAATGCTTCAAGGAGTATTCTTAGAGTATGTGACCAGAGTCCTTCTGGCTCTTTTGAAAGACTTTCTTACATAGAAGTGAGAGAAAAGGAGAATGGGTGCTTAAAAATGTCTATCATGTGAAGATATCCTGACTGGAATATATATATATAGAGAGAGAGAGATATGGGATAGTTATATGTATGTGTGTATATATATAAAAACACACGATAAAGCTGTATTCTCTCTTGTGAAATAATAGATTTATTTTAGATATATTTTAGAACGCTTTAAAAATAAGTGAAGAAAAGAAGTGGAAAGGCAGTTTGAGTTTCCTGGTTCTGTGCTGGGAATGTTAACTCTGAGAATGGAGCTGGAGTTAATGGCAAGAATTTCACATGAAGTCACACTTTGTGCCAGGAACACCTTTTGCAGTTAGTTTTATCACAATCTTTCCTAGTAATAGGTAAGAAGTAGGATAAGTCCAAATGCATACGGGAGACCTCAATCTTTACTTTAAGGACACGGAAAAGTACAGTTCCAGAAACTCAAATGAGTGATAGAGTTTGAATCAATTACACTGTCATCTCTTCCTATTACCCTCAGTGCTTTACAAATGATCTGATGAAGCTGCTCATGCTGTGTGAAGCATCATGATTTTAGCTATGAAAACTGAATTTGCTTTAAATTAAGTAACCAACATTTCTACTTGTATATTACTCTTAACTAACAATCAGCTGGTAGTAAAAGTAACAAAGGTTTATTCCCCCCCACCTGTTTTTCACTGGTATGCAGTGCAGTGTCCCCATGTTCTGTTTCAATGTATTAGACAGCAGATGCTCGGGCTTGTGATGAAGACACCTGATGAAGTAAAGACAATGAATATTTACGTTAAAGTGACTTACAGTGTTTGTGGTCAGTGCTCATAAACATTAAATGAGAAGAAAAGACTGAAATCAAAGGAAACACTCTGGAAGGTATCATAACAGTCTTAAAAGGTTTTAAAACCCTTCAAAAATCCTTTATAAGAGTCCCTAGTCATTGGCAAAATGTCACCGTGGTCTGCTGCTTGGTCTGGATGTGGCAGGGTGAGCTCAGACGTGCTAACCACCAGGCTGTTGGTTCTTCTGGAACCAGTAAGTCCTTCCTTCACCCTGACCAAAAATTGCCGTCTAAAGCAGAGCTACTTTTCCCATTGAAGCTGCCACCACTTTCCAGTGTCTCAGTTTAGTCAAGCTGGTACTTTCTGATGGGCAGAAAAAACAAAAAACACTGTTTCCCCTGAAACCAGTGCTTTTCCAGACAGCTTTGCTGGTAGATATTTCAAGTGTGCGAATGCCTGATCACGCCTTTTGGCCACTCTGGTGGATAGGGATCGTTCTGTTTCTTTTAACAGCGGATGAAACTTGTATCGTAGCAGGCTACTTCAGAAGAGCTAACCAGGTCTCTGGAATCCCTTTTTATAGTGGCAGTGTGTCACAGCACGCAACTAGTGCTGTGAAGCAACAGCAGTTCTTTTAAAGCATATATATGCTGTAACCTACATTTCCCTACGCTCCAAACAAAAGGAGAACTAAACAACTCCCTTCTTTTCCTCTGTTTTTTTCTTGGAGTTTCAAGTTATTTCTTTTTTTGCAAAGACATTTTTGGTGGGAAATAAATGACTTTCTCATACCCATGCTAAATATGACCCAGTAAACAATAGGACTTTTTTCCACAAAAAGTGTTTCAAGTATGTAATTTTAATCCTTTTGGAAAGGGGAATTAAAGAAAAAGAATTAACTGAAAACAAATCTGGTGGTGGTTTGGGTTTTTTTTTCAGATCTTGATTTTTGTCTAATGATCATTCTTCTTTTATAAAAAATTTGCAACTATATCTAACCCTTTCTGAGTCTGTTAGTCAAGTCTAGCCAAAGCCTGCTAAATAGTTGAAATTTTCTTAATTTGCGCAAAAAATGTTTGGAAGCATTTTTGTAAGACATTTTTTCTTGTTCTTATTCCTGATAATGTTATGAGATTTGCCTAGGTAGTGGCCTTAGGTTGTTGCAATTACAAGGGAATATACTTCCCGAAAGGCGATGCTACCAAACCTAGTACATGCACTCTCATAGATAGGAGTGCAGTGTGTTTTAAGGCACAACCACAAGATCACATGAAAGCAGAAACACTCTTTGCTGCCTAAGATTTGCATTAAGTATTCTCATAAGATTATATACATACCAAAAGCAAAATTTTGAGAACTTGGCATGTTAGTTGTGATGATACTGGAAGGCAAATTTTTTACCATCCAGTTTTATCCAAGTACAGGCATTCTGATTCTTGTTCCCACAAGCGAGTTCCTAATGCTTATCTGCAACTAATGAGCTAGAATAATTTTTACGGGACTAATTTTGTAAGTTGTAGATATACCCAGACAGAACAAATCTGAACTAAACATTCTGCTTAGTGAGGTAAACGTACTGAAGAAGTAAAGGAAAAACACAAGGACTTATTCAACACTGCTTTTCCCCACTTATCAGCTGGAGTACTTAGTTCTGAAGAAAAAAATTGTTAACAAAAAAAAGTTTTTTTCCCTGGAAAATCTCAAAACCAGATTTTTTTGGTGTGGAATTGTACTATTTTTATTTAACTGGAGAGTTTCTTCATGCCTGGGATTTCACAATGATGGAAGAAAATAGGGAAAACACTCTCATGCCTCCTCCTCCTTCCCAGCAGTCTTTGGCTTATTGCTTGAGTCACTTTCCTGAATGGATAAGACTCAGGTTCACCTAAGTGGGTCTTTGCCTGATTTGTATGAGAAACTTGCTTAGTCTGCTGTGGAAGATTTTGTAGCATGGAGCAAAAGAACATTCATGTTCTGTGAACAGCTTGCTATAATTCAATTACTAAGTTAATAGTGCCCAGTTTGTCTGAAGTTTGGAGCCAAAATCAGGATCCAAATGTTCCTTTTGGCAGGTGAGGATAATATGTTTTTTGTCCTTCTTGCCATGTAATTGTACTTGGACAACACATTAAGTTTGTTTGCAGCTTTTTTACATGTCTGATATTTCTCCAAGTACTGGACTCTTTATGCACTTGTATACAGAAGATGAGCAAGGCTCTATCCCAGGGACAGGACTTGGCATTTCCCTTTGTTGAACTTCATAAGGTTCCTATCAGCCCATTTCTCCAGCCTGCTGAGGACCCTCTAAATGGCAGCACGACCCTCTGATGTATCAATCACTTCCCTCAGTTTTGCAAACTCGGCAGACTTACTGAAGGTCCACTCTGTACCAGTGCCCAGGTCAGTAATTAAACAGTATTGGCCCCAGTATTGACCCATGGGGTACTCCACTAGTGACTGGTCTCCAGCTGGACTTGATGCTCCTGATCACAACCCTTTCAGTCCATTAGTTCAGTGTAATCTGCCTTACAGTCTACTTTTCCAGCCTGTACTTCTCTGTTTGTCCATGAGGTTGTTATGACAGAGTGTTGAAAGCCTTGCTAAAGTCAAAGTAAACGATATCCACTGCCTTCCCCTTGTTCACCAAGCTTGTGATTTCATTGTAGAAGACCATCACGTTGGTCAGGCATTACTTCCTCTTTGTAAGTCCATGTTGACTGCTCCCAATTATCTTCTCATAGTCACTATGTTTGGAAACGATTTTCAGGATTGTTTGCTCCTTAACCTTCCTGGGGATCAAGGTGCGGTTCCCCAGATTCTCCTTCTTGTCCTTGTTGAAGATGGGAGTGACATTTGCTGTCTTCCAGTCCTCAGGAACCTTCCTCAATCACCATGACCTTTCAGAGATAGAGAGTGACCTGTCAGTAACATCCGCCAGCTCCCTCAGCACTCATGGCTGTGTCTGGTCAGGACCCATAGGCTTGTTTATGTCCCGTTTGTGTAAATGTTCCTTAACCTGATCCTCCTCCATGGAGAGCAAGTTTTCCTGGCTCCAGACTCTTCCTCTGGTATCCCAGGGACCTGGGATTGCTGAAGGCAGGTCTCACCAGTAAAGACTGATGCAAAGAAGGCATGGAGTACCTTGGTCTTTTCCATGTTCTTTGTCACCAGATCCCTGCCCCATTCAGCAGTGGGCTCACAGTTTCCTCAGGCTTCCTTTTACTGCTGATGTACTTGCAGAAGCCTTTCTTGTTGCCCTTCAAGTCCTGTGTCAGATTCAACTCCAGATGTGCCTTGGCTTTCCTAACACCATTCCTGCATGCTCAGAGAGTGTCTCTATATTCCTCTTGGGTCACCTGTATCTGCTTTCACTTACTGTGTGCCTATCATTTTAGTTTAGTCAGGAGCTCCTTGTTCATTCACGCTTCATTTCCTGCCACTCAGGAAATTAATTTGGAGGAGGTGATCCTTGAAAATCAAACAGCTCTTCTGGAGACCTCTTCTGTCCAGGTCTGTATACCTTTGAAGTTCAAGGTTGTGATCTTGCTATTTGCCTTGCTGTTTGTCTTGTTCCCTTCTCTCAGAAACCTGAACTCCACCATATTACAGTCACTGAAGCCAAAGTTGTACAGACCTTCACACCCCTGATCAGTTCCTCCTTGTTTTTAAGTGTGAGGTCTAGCAGACAATCTCTTACAAATCCACCTCTGGACTTGTAACTCTTCTGGGTTACATGCAAGGGCAAGTATGACATTAGGAAGTGTTTGGCCAGCCTTTAATATATATCTTCCCAAATGGAAAGGTTTTGCTGCTTACAGAGGAATGTTAGAATGAACGGGGTCATCATCAATACATGTCGTGCTGTGGTGATATTGTGTGTGGGGCACCTCTTGGCATTGGATAACAACAAAAACAAGTCTGGCAGTATTTCTTTTTCTTGTGATTCTCACAGCTGAATAATGCTGGCATTTTTTACGTTGGCTGAGGCTGAAGAGTCAGGCTTTGCCTTTTGCCTATCGGATTTGAATATATGAATCCAGTAAATAAGCATTAGGGCTGTCAGGAACAGTTAGTGTTGGTAGTGATCAGGGTTCGTACATGGAATATATGCTTTTTGGCATCCTCCAAACCCCAATAGCAAATTGTTGCTGATGACCAAGACATTTCGTGTCTAAAATGCGTTACTTTTCTTAAAAAGTCCATCCTTCTGTCAGACATAGAACCTTCAGATAATTGCTTGAGATTTGCTGAGAAACAACATGTTGTGATCCTGACTGTCATAGGAAGAAAAATCACTTTGTGCTGTTTTCCATCAGCTGAATGGGAGGTGGAGGTTCTGGGCTTGCCGATGCCAGTGTAATACTAACTGCAGTGGGACCAAGATTTTCGCTACATCCCCGGCCTGGAAAAGTTGATTCTGACCAAGGGAATTCTCTGGTAAAACAGAGACAGTGCAGAGGTTTCTGTATTTATCCTAACATCTAATTTTAGCTTTGAGGCTGAACCTGCTCACAGAAAATTTAGTGAGTTTTGTCCAGTGCTGCATGCAATATTCAGCTGTAGCAGAGACTCCGTTTCGAAAAGGTAATAGATATGTAACTTGTCTAAAATTGATACTGTTTATTTGCACATCCTTATTACAGAAGGAATTCATAAGCAGTCATTTTACAGGTCTGACAGTGTAATCCATCTTTCACTGTGTTTATGCAGAAGAGCCACAGAAGCTATGTGTCTGGTATACTTTTGACAGCCCACTTACTACAGGTTAAACTGTGACTATGCTTTTAGCTCCAGAGATTCCTAATGAGATCCCAGAGTACTTCAACTTTGCAATAGCATTTCTCTAATAATAATTTTAAAGATTAATAGTGTGGAAAAGCTAAGAGAGCTCTTGATTCTTCCAAATGTCTTGTAAAGGATTATTCAAATATACTATTACTAGGCTACTGTCCTAATCTTTTTACTTAAGGCACAGTTTGTATGAGCCCTATTCAGGTCTTCAGATTAAACAGTGATTGAAATGCTCAAGTTCCTTTGCAAGACCTTTTGAAGTTACAGTCTTGTGGACTCCCCAGCTTATTGCACATAAAATGTGTTTATTGACCTGTGAGAGAAAAGA
>NW_010518481.1:13018-23005 GCF_000687285.1 Phaethon lepturus
TTCCTGCTGTTGCTTTCTGGGATTTAGCATTCTGCTACAGGATTTGCCTCAAGAACTGAAACTGTGGTAGGATTCAGCTGCAGATGAAAGCAAATCCTCTCCACCAGTTCTGATGAGCGTTAAATCTTCTCCAGGACTAGCAGAAGAGGAGGGCTCATGCTCAAAGATGGGATGCAGCTCCAAATGAAAACAAATATGCCTACATACGTGCTAGGTACATGAGCTCCTCTGGCAGGCAGTGGTGATCTAATGACTGAAGTCAGTGGTATCTGGAAAACTATTCTACTGACCCACCTGGTTTAGGGTGAAATGAAGAGCTTTCAAGGCTCTACCGACTGTATTCACTGGATCTCCAGAGCGTCATGGGAGCTGAAACGCCAGCTCTTTAGCTCTTACTCCTGTAAGAGTCCTGGCAAGACAGCTTACTCTGCTAAGAGGCAAAAAGGGCTGAATCGCACCCTTTGAGTCTGAACATACTCTTTCAGACTTTGGGAGGTTCAGATGTTCCTCAATGCTGGAGCTACGACCAACCCTTGCTCTGATTCTCCTATTTTTTCTTGGTGAGTGGTTTTTCTGATTCTTTAGAACAAAGGTGCTGCTTTTACTTACATTTTTGTTCTCAAGGCATTAAACAGAATGGAAGAAACCTTCTTGAGATCTCTATGTTTAACAAAACATGAACTAGGATATGTGATGGTAGATGATGCTCAAGAATATGCAGCGGTTTTTATAAATCTTATAGTCACTGCTGGGCTCTACAAAAAAACCCTCAAAACCTCTACTTAAAGGAACTGAATAATTCACACACAAAATCAGCAAAGCTCCATTAATCATAATGATAGTATGAATTACACACCTCAGACAGGGATAGTTCAAAAAAGGAATATTTAATGTTATTATTATAAAATATTCTTTGAATTTTGTGTTTGTTTATTCATAGAATAGGACAAGGGTGGCTTTTAAAAATAATTTTTAATTCATTACAGTAACTACTGGAGGCAAGGAAACACAAAATCATTAGAAACCCAGGCTAATATAGTCTGATGACACAAGTTTGAAATCCTCCTTCCAAATGTCCTGTCTCCCCAGCATTCTTATTGCAGTGCCTGAAGTGTGGCAAGAGTAAGAGTTTCAGATAAACACCTCTGCAGTTGTTTTCTCTATGTATTATTTCAAAGGGTAAACAGTAAAACCTCACTGGAACTGGTGCTAACTGGCTGTTTGTCTTGATCTGAAATCTGTTTAATTGGAGTTGATTTTGAAAGAAAATATTGCTGAATAAATAGTTCCTTTTACAGGCTTTGAACACAAATTATTTGAATCCAAGTTTGGTATAGAGTTACCAGACTTAATGTTGTCTTCACATGCTGGGAAAAATGGTTAAGCATTGCAGCTCTGAAGGACTCTTTGCTGCTCTCTTAACTAAATTGCTGTGAAACAGAACGGGGTTGCACAATACCTCAACCAAAATTAAAAAAATAATAAAGTTAAATTTAAGCATAAATGTGGTTTCATTCAAATGGTTAATATTTCCTCATAATGGGGTGTCAGGTGTCAGTGACCAAGACTGTTACAAAGCACGGAGTAGAGCCCAGGGACAGTACTTCAGAAACTCCAGTGGAAGTAAAGACTTGTCACTCCCGTAAGAAAAGCAAACCTGGCTTGATTCACAGTGCAGAAGGGTGAGAGTATTGACGTAAAGTAACCCTGTTCAGGATGTTAAGGTAATTCATGACATCAAAGGATCAGGGTAAAAGATCAAATTTAAAGGGATGCTTTGTAACTCCAGGACATGCATTGTGTCAGACAAGAGAGAGCAATGAGTGAGGAAAATGGCTACGCTGGATGAGTTACCCGCTCCCATCTTGTAAATGAAAAGAAGGTGAAGTAGTTTTTTATTGCCTTGACATGACCTTATGCCTAAGCCATAGTAGCAACAGCAAAAGAGATGTTAGACTTGCTAGTTCAGCTGTAGTGTGACAGAAGATTTCCTGAGTTTTTTTAAAGAGTAGTCTTGTTAAGCAAAGATACAAATGCAATGAGAAAGAACTGATAGTGGAACAAAAGCTACTGTTAAATAAAAACGTATGAAGGAAATCTATTCTAAGTGTAAATGTGAAAAAAGTATGGAATAAATAAATACTAGTTAAGAACAAAATAGCTAAATGTATTTAAAAGGCAAGACCTGACATGCAGCTAGGTTGCTACTCTTTCAGGGTGGGAAGAAGATGTTTTTTCACCTATCACTTGTCCCTTGACAAGAAGCTACCAGTTTTTTTGCAGTTTTACTTAAGCAAACAATTAGACAGCAGCAGGAAATAATGTGCAGCGTGAAGCAGGCCACTGTGGTGTATGAAACAGCACAGAAATAGCCAGGAAGCCTGTCACTGAAGTATGTATTTAACAGGTGGCTCAAACATGGAAGTCTATTAATGAAACATAATTAGTAATGAAATACATAGGCCATATTATTAAGGTTACTGTTTGGTGTTGATCCTGTGGGTCTTTTGCTTTCTTATTCCTTGGCCCAGGGTTCTGGGAACGGGCAGTGCTGGGGAGGGGCGGAACAGGCATCACATAGTCTGGTCTGCTTCCACTTCAGCTGGATGGAGGGGGAGGACCACAGGCTTTTTTCTTCTCACCCTGTTCCATTTGAACTGCTCAGGACTGAAGAAATCTCCTTGTTATCACCTGTCAAGCCTGGGGGAAACCACAGACCAGGTGATCCTAAATTACAATTTGCTTTCTCTTTCATAGCAGAAGTGATACAACTCCTTGGTTGGCATTATAGGCAAGCTGGAAGGTCATGCCTGGTCCCTGAGGAGAAGGCAGTTTATGTTCTCTTTAACAAGAATGACTTGGGAGTGTCGAGATACGGTACCAATTCCTTCAGGAATGAGGAATCCATTATACTCAAAGGACCCCATCTATACATTGCTGGGCATTCTCTTTCTCTGGTTAATTGTTGTTTCCTCCTCTTTTCTGTTTGGTTTCTTTCCTCCAAGGAGTCATTCCAAACACTAGCAAGAATCTGGAGCGATAAAAATTCCTGGAAAACATTTTAGGTTTTGTCCTTTCAGGTTTGGCAAAAACCAACTCTGTAAACTTTTGGAACACAACTGTAGTATTAAAACAGTTTTAGAATCCCTTTGGTGCGATTCACAAAATCATGTCTAGTCCCAGCATGTGGCTCTGAAAGTCTTAATTTCTATCCACTTTCTCTTTGTGTGATGAAGTAATAACTCCTCCAAAAGTATTTTTGCTCATTCATATTCCCAAGGAAAACTTCCCCCTTTCCGTCAAGCTTGACCAGTAGGTTAGTTGGGAACAATAATATTTCTTGAAGGCTGTATGTAAACAATGACTTTGAATTCTTCTTTTGACCCAGACTCAGGGCCTTAGTCTGAGAAATATGCAGCGTTTCCTAGCTGCTGGAAAAATTGTGTCATAATTTCTAATGCAAAATACTTCCAAAGTGACAGTGTTTGCAGATATGTAAATCTTACCCCTGCCAACTTAGAAAAACAGCAGCTGCAAGGCTGCCCTAGTCCACTTCAATTTTTCAGAGAAGAGGTTGAAATGATAGCAAGGAGATATTTCCCATTCATTTTTCATTGCCCGTTTTTCACTGGCAACTGGGATCATTAGGGAGATAAACAGCACTTCTGAAGAAATACTCGGGATCCATTCTCAGCTAATTCTAATTTTAAAGGACTAAAATCCTTCCATATGGCTGTGGTAAGTTGATCCATCTAAAGACTGGACTGTGTAAAAGAGAGTATCTTGAAGCCCTTTCAGGGCACATAGCTGTGTTTGAATAAGTCCTGTTTCTACTTCAAAGTTATTTGTTTCTATAGAAATTTGTCTTATCTGGGATTTATCAGTTATGAGATTTATCAAAGAAGATTACCTGAATCAGTCCTTTCCTCTGTCCCTGGAAGCCTGAGGGTGCCTTGGCTGTGGTTTCTCATGCGAAATACTTATTCTCTGCAAACAGTTTTACAGCTATTCATCACTGGAGAACACTGGCCATGAAAGTTGTGTGGCTTAGCACATTTTCTAGTCCATTTACACTGGGCTGCAGTCCGCAGCTTGGGTTGCCATAGTGTTTGCTACAGACAAGCTTTGGATTAAGACCAGAGACTTTGCCAGCGGTTTCCTGTAATGGAGCTGGTATTGCATCTTGTTGGTGAGGAAAACTTGTTTAGTAACGGAGAATTTGCCCACCGGCCCTTTTTCACAAGATCAGGGTTTGCAAGGAGACAAGCACCTGTCTTCCACAAGCCCTTTCTCTGTTCTCCTCTACTGCGGTATTTCAAGACCCTTCACAACTTTCTCTCAGTAAGTGGAGGAGAGGTGGATTTTTAAAAGCAAAATTACCCCTTTCTGTTATCATCAGTGGTGATAGTAATACTGGGTTTACAGCGATACCCTTCTGTGTATGGGAGCCATGTGCTGTTTGCTGTATCCATTCTGCTCATCGTGTTTGTTTAGATTGTTCTTAGGGTCAGGGCCCTGACCCAGATGTAGTATCTCTCAACTATATAGATGCCAGAGTGGCATTTGATTTAATTAGAAAGATATAAAATAAATAGAAAGAAAAAATAAGGAAGATAGCATGGATTTCAGGTTAGGGGAAGAAGAATTAGGTGGGAAAAAGGCTGAACTTACATCCTCATCTCTTTCAGGCAAATGCCTCAACTGCTGAGTTACAGAGCCAAGTTCCTTACAGCTCCGTGGGTCACAGCTGCTTCTTTCCTGCTTGTGTCTCAGCTTCAGCAGAGTAACCTTCTTCCACCTTGCTGTAACCTGGTGGTTTTAGTGCTTGCCTCTGAAATGGGAGATGTTGACCTGAGTCCTGTTAATACAGTAAGTCCCCAGGTCCTAAGCTGCACGCTGCAGACTGACCATGCCCGTAGCCATGCGGCAGTGGTGCAGAAGGTACCCTCACACTTCTCCCGTGGAGTCTTAAATGTGGATGTGGAGTCCGTTCAGCTGCAGTGCCTATCCGGGAGAGACTGGGCTCTGAGCTCCATGTAGGCAAAACACAGCCTTGAGACAGGCACCAAAGTCTGGAAAGAAGGTAAAATTCACAGCCAGGCCTATGCTCACTGGCCTCTCAGCCTCCTTAGCCTCTTGGTGTTCGTGGATCCCTCTTCAGCACTTCAGATACTAGCTACGGCTCCTTAAGTCACTGTTCTGAAAGGGCCACATAGCAGCAGCCACAGGGATTATGCTGGTGACACCTGAATAGCCTCTTTGGATTTCCTACTATGTTTGCATCAAGCTTTTCTTCTTGGGATTTTGTTGCTGCTGTTGTTGTTGCATTAAAGAACAATCTGGTAAGGAAAGGCTTTTGTGACATAAAAAAAATCAGGCATTCTGGTACCACAGTGGAGTCTCGCTATGGATGACTTTATTGATACAAGTAATCAGTGCGTGTTCTCTGGGAATAATTCCCAGACTTCTCCTCCATTACTCCCCTTTTAAAGGATCGTCTTCTTTTAAGTCAGTGGCACCTCATACAACTACTTTCTCTCTTAATGTTTAGAGAAAAAGATACTTGCATGTACTTCTGACTTTGACTCCTACTATAAAAATGTTTTAGCAACACTACTGTGTAGTGGATTATCATCTCTTGGCCTTGAGTAGAAATACTGCTCAGTAATATGCATGATCTTCATGTGTAGTATTTTGGTTGATTGCTTTCCTCACTCTGTCTTTTTTCACGTGTTAATTTTCCATGGCAGGTTTTCAGTCTGAGGAAGGTTGTGTCATAAGTGGACAAACTGGTAAAGCATCTACATATCCTACAGAGAATATTGTAGAAGAACTGATAAGGAACCGTGGTTTATAAACATGGCACAGTTGGTAAGCTCATAGACCTCAAAAATCATGGGGGTAGGCTCGGATGATACTGTCTTAGTAGTAGGTTGTTGAGACTGTGTGGCTGGGAGTGCATTCATATTACCTTGGTTTAGCTAACTGACACTTCAGCATCTAGTCTGAAGTAGTTACTTAGACACCCTCAGTATCAGAGATGGGGGGGTGGGTACCTTAATTAGAGTAATCAATACCTCAATTAGGTCTATCATCACTGCCTTGGAGAAATGTAACACCCTGTTGGCAAAGAGACAGCCAACACATGAGGTGGTGGTCTTTGTGGTGGCAGCATTAGAGCAGATGCTTACACTGCAGTGTCACAGATAAGGGCTTTTAGGCTCAGAGCTGGCACGCGTGGCCCGTTCTGGAGCCCATTGCTCCATTTGCTCTTTGGCAGTGTGTTTTTGCCCTTCAGCCATCAGCCCCTCTCCTTGCTAGTTAGCTAGCTTGATCACCGAGCTCCTGTCTTGCTTTGGCAGCCGAAGTCGTGCAACTTTCTTCTCATGAGAGAGGGACCAGCAGTATGAAGTCAGAGAAGAGATTTCCTCATCAGTTTAAGCTCTTAATTTCTAAGAAATGGTTTGTCACATTCAGTGAGGGTGTACCTGGTCATGTGCATGTCAGTGAGGTGTAACTTGGTATTGTAAGCTGTGAAGTACAAGAGATGTAACATAATCATGAAGAAAGCAGGACTTGTGTTATTAACTGGTTGCTTGTAGGACATTTTTCAGATTAGGTATCTTTTTTTCATTTGGCAATTAACTTCCAATAGCAGCTGTATTTCTACAGAAGTCTTAGTTGAGGATGTTCCATTAGTAATAGACTGGCAGGTGCCATTCGTGTTTTTTAGAGTGCTGTGACAGCACCAGAATAACTTCAGAAGAGCCTGCAGCACAGGGGAAGAATGAGAAATTTCTGGTGTATTTATCCTACCCACAGCAAGAAAGGAAATCAAAGCAGTAAGTTTCCACAAGGGTAACAAGGCACCTTATTTCCACCTATTTCTTACTGTCACCTCCGGCATTTAGTCCTTTTTTCACTAAACTTCATGACCTCCAAGAGGTTCCTATGGCAGCTCCTGAGCCCGAAACCAGACTTTGTTACTAAAATCTTGTTGAAGGGGAAAACTGCCTTCTCTCAGCTTCTCCTACAGGCCACAAATACTACTTTTACTTTAATATAGGGTTCCACTGAATTTACATTGTGGAAGTAAATTGTATTTCTATTCAGTCATTATTGGGTTTTGTTTTTATTTCTTATTGTCACCTCCGGCATTTAGTCCTTTTTTCAGAACTAAGTTCCTCTCACTAAACTTCATGACCTCCAAGAGGTTCCTATGGCAGCTCCTGAGCCCGAAACCAGACTTTGTTACTAAAATCTTGTTGAAGGGGAAAACTGCCTTCTCTCAGCTTCTCCTACAGGCCACAAATACTACTTTTACTTTAATATAGGGTTCCACTGAATTTACATTGTGGAAGTAAATTGTATTTCTATTCAGTCATTATTGGGTTTTGTTTTGGTAAGGATTCTCAAAACCAAAATAGGGCTCTTAAATAGGGCTCTTATTTAAACTGAAATGAGGAAAATAGCTACTTCCCAAAAGCATTGTAACAAACAACTAAATGGAAAATAGAAAATCCGACGGTACTTTTCCACTTTACAAATGAGATGGGAAATAGAGTACTTGAGAACATTTGGAGATTTATATAAAATAAGGAGTCTTGTTACTGTTTCAGTTATTGAAACCAGTAGGACAAAAGTACAAACGCTTTAGCAATTACACTGGATAAATTGGAAGCCATGGCAAGAACAGTCAATTAACTAATGAAACAAGAACTGTGTAATGAAGATGCTCTCTCATCTGCTGGAGGCCTCCTTTCCCCTCTCCTCTTGGGCAAAACTGTAGTATGAAGCCAATGAATAAGACCAGCAGTTATAAACAGCCAAAACAGGGGAACTTCAGCTGTTCTGAGAGCTATCACGTTGACCTGCCATGCTCTGTGCTGTACTGTTGGGCCCACACTGGTCTCTGTTCTTGCGTTTTGCTTTTTTTTTAGAACTGCTGAGAGGATTGCCATTGAAAACAAAGGTAATGTGATGAGTGATGTAGAAATGGCTCAGGAACCATGTCTTCTGGTCATAGTGAGTGCCCTAATCATGAGTTTCAGGAGTGGTGCCCCTCCTAATTTAATGCAGTTAAATATTTGATATAGTTTTTGTTATTTAATGTGTTTCTGTGGAGGTACACTTTTTACTCTGGTGCTGGAGTTTTTGATGGGCAGCAGGATGGTATGGATTTGATGCTGTTACAAATGTAAAGGTGAGTAGAAGATCCCCGGAAAATGTTTTGCCTGTTAATAGACTCTGTGACATTATGCTCTAATGATATTTCTGCTGTCTCTGTAGAGGGCATCTTTGTCAGCCACCTCCTTCCATGCCTTGATGATTTCAGCTCTAAACATGTACCTACTGTCTTTCCCCTTCCTTCATTTTGATTTGAGCTCTCCTGGAGAAACAGTGCTGGCAGAATAAAATTTCTACAACAATTCACAGTATTTTGTGTTGTTATGTTATCCTGAGTTTTGCTGATTCAGCTCACTGCTGTTGGCTTGCAAATGATGAAGTTACAATTACAGATGGTTATTTACTTAATTTATTCAACAATATAGTAATAAGCTTTTTTATGGTGTACCTAGATTATCTGAATCCATAGGTCAAGTTTTTCTTTCATTATTTTGGCAGGGAAAAAATAACAGTAAATTATGTCATCACTTTATAGCATCCTCCTTGTTCCAAGGGCACCTCTTATTAGCAAGTAATACAGCTCCCAGCAGCTATGCCTTTGGACTATAGTATGTTTTAATGTGTCTGAAGTGAACCATGCATTGTCTGTGGTCAGCACAAGGCTGAGTTTGTTTTTGCTGAGGCTTTTCAAGATCAGCAATGGATTTATTTCCCAAGCATAAATAATTCGGTCTTGTTCTAGCTATGCAAAATTATTATAGGACTTCCTAATAAGCACATTTCCTTTCTGTATCACTTAGTCACACATGAAATGCTTTTCCAAGTATTCTGAAATCTTATTTTAGTGACTGCAATAAACTTGTCATAATGTTATTTTTTTAATCATAATCTGTAAATGTTTTAGGTGATGTCACTCTTCCACTATAT
Source organism: Phaethon lepturus (assembly GCF_000687285.1). Taxonomy (NCBI): domain Eukaryota; kingdom Metazoa; phylum Chordata; class Aves; order Phaethontiformes; family Phaethontidae; genus Phaethon; species Phaethon lepturus. Next base: position 22,073 of record NW_010518481.1, read on the forward strand.
GACCCACTGTAAATTCTTTGGGGTTGGAACTCTTTTTATTATGCTTTGTGTGCCATACTGCAATGTTATAAAATGTTAATAGGCAATACAAAGTAGAGCAGGGGAAATAAAAGTGGAGAATGCCTTTTTGAGGAGATATTAGAAATTATGGACAGAGCTGTGATGAGGTGTTCTCAAGTACCTGAGTACCTTTCCAACAGCATCTTTTGCATCTTGCTTGCTGTCAGCTTTGCTGTCAGAGTAAGCATGGTACTCTGCTCGTAACGTCTGAAAGTGCCAGTTTGAAATTTGATTCTGTACATTTTGTAGAGCCTGTCAGCCTTTTAAACCTTTTTAAAAGCAGATACAGAATTCTAGTATGATGACAGTTTTTACATTGACTGTTCTTTGAACTATGTGCAAGCATCCCATTAGGCTAAAGTTCATTATTCTGCAATAATACTATTCATAGCAGTTTTAAATAAGTTATTTTGAATGATGCATGTTAAGAGAGTTTACTTAGTCAAATGACTGCTGTATCAACATCAGTGTTCATTCGTTTTGGAATAAGCATTTATGTATCAGGGGCTTGTACTGCAAAACTTATCTTTTTGGTTTTATTCTCCTGGCTCATACCTTGTAGAGCAGAGGAGAAGGTTGTTATTTGTTCCAGTTCTTTTCTTAGCTGCAGCATAAACTAGGATTCTAATTACAAACTGAAACGTAAAAACAGTTTTAAGAGCATATCCTCTCAGTATAATGAAGGCATGGGTGAATGATTACAGGAAAATATTCTGGTTTAGAATGAGGCAAACATCCTGCAATATATTCAGAGTGGGACACCTTTCTGATAGATACACAGACCTTCTATTGTTTTGGGGCCAGTCTTGTTTAATATCTTTATCGATAGTCTGGACATGGGTATCAAGTGCTCCCTCAATAAATTTGCAGATG
>NW_010518482.1:0-13534 GCF_000687285.1 Phaethon lepturus
AAAATTGATTGGTTGTACTGACCAAGATGACTTTGTTACTTAGATGTTAATAAATCAAAGGGAAAAGATTGTTAGGGCAATTGCTGGATAACAAACGGGATCATAAAATAATAATCAAGATTTGTGAGTGTTACTGTTTTACATTAATAATGAGCAATGTAAATATTTTACATTTTGGCATTAGTAGAAGTAAAAACATTATTGTCACACCCAGAAAATTGTGATAGAGGGCAAAGGCAACACGTGGTAGAATCTTGGCTTGTCTAGAAGGGGCATGACATGCAGGGCAGTAATGGTCCAATCTTTGATTTCAAGCCAATCAGACACTCCAAGCAAATATTTTGGTATCCCCTTTGGAGTGCAATCTCACAGGGCTTAATCACATCAGCAGTCCCATTGATGAGAAGGAAATCACTTGGATGATTAAGACAATAGATATAATGAATGTCTTAGAGGATCTAAATCCTGGGTCTTGACCCTGCCTAGAATGATTTCAGTTTCATTCTCCAAAGATATTGTAGATCTGATAAAGTAGAGCTTGTTTCCAGATCAGAACCCGAGAGTATGAGTCTCTTAAGCAGTGCACACACTTATTGTAGGGCAATACAACATTCTAAAATGACTGAGACTAACAAGTCAATGAGATTTGTGTTCCTATTTCATGTGAGAGGCCCAGACACTTGAAATATAATTGTAGTAATTATTACAGTAACTGTTGCATGAATAAGTAGTGTTTTGGGAAGGAGACTGCTGAATTCTTAGCATTGTTGGAGCTCTCTGATTTCTCATCAGTTTGCCAGTTTTTATTTAGATCCATTCATTTGTACAAAGGGGGGTAATCACATTCTAACAATATGCCAAAGTGTTCCAAATCTAGATACCAGTTAACTCATGTTACAATTTTCAGATAGTTCTGAGGTTATTTCTACTACAAATTAAAAGGATTAAATTTGTACAGCAGAAAAATACACACTCTTCAACCTTTTACAAATGATCCTATTTGATGGTGCACCCAATATTTGAAGTAATGATGCTGCTTCATCATGAAGTGTGAGCATCCCATCATGCTGGCAAATGCAGCAGTGCAAAGTTAATATGGGCTCTTATTAGTGTTGTGGAATACAAGCAAAAATTAACAGCCCTAGGCAGGAAGGCAACTGACACATTTTAAAAACACGGTGATTTCCTCTGTTCTAAAATTTGCACTATCAAGTTAACCAAATGCCCTTTCCACCTTCTAAATTACCATGGATTTTAGCAACATTTGTTTCTTTTCCAGAAGGGAATGGTTTATTACTCAGAGTGAAATCTCTAGTTCAGTTATGGAGCCCAAGCTAGAAACATTTCCAAAATTTTCAGGAAGAGTTGTGGTTGAAGGAAGCCCTTTTCTCGTTTTTGATAATGTCCAAAGTTTCTAAGATTATTGATTTAATTATTTCTCATACTGGAGTTAGATGAGTAGCAAAACAGGGAACTGAAGCTTTTCATGTTGCAACAGCCTTTCACTTTCTTTCTTTGTCTACTCCTAGCTACGCTGTGACAGTACAAGAATCTTATGCTCATCCTTTTGATCAGATCTATTATACAAGATGTACTGACATACTGAACTGGTTCAAGTGCACTAGACATAGGTAAGAGATGATCCCCAGATATTTCAGTTTTATTTTGCCTTTTCATCTCCTCACATACCTTTTATTTATCAAAATTTTTGTGGTACTCTAATACAGATATGTACACAAAGATGTATTTTAGTACAATAGCCAGGATGTTTGGCATTCTAGGGCAGTGATTGAAGTTGAGAGATTTTTGCATGAAATTTGAGTGAGATCAATGGTAGTCAGACTCTTTACGGGGCCGTTTGGGAGCATGCATCCTTGCCGTTCACCCAGCCATGTGATTGGAAGTGTTTATTACACAACCAGCTATCCTTTCCAAGTGATCAGTGCATGGCCAGGTTTACGGTAGGAAGTCTCTGCAGCTCCTAAATCTTGAAGAATCAGGCACTTGAGCATTAATGGCAGTTGTAAATGGATCCATATTTGAAATATAGCACCCAAATCTGTACTGAAAATCAGGTAAAATGAGGATGGGTCTATTTCTAGCACTGAATGAAAGCTGATACTAAACCGTTAAATTTTTCCTAGGCTACAAGTTATCACTGTTATATTCATTCCGATTCCAAGTAGAAAAGTATCCTAAAATACATCCATTAATATTTGCAGTCTTTCAAGGGGGTTTTAGCAAGCTACTTAGTACCTTAACTTTCATGCATTCATAGCAAAGAGGTTGTTCAGCACCATCCCAGTGTGACTGGGATTTTGGTTTTTTGCTTCTGTGTTACAGTGTATGGAATTGAACAGAGATGCAGAGCTTTCTGGGTTGTTGCATAGCTTGGAATGCAGCAGAGTAAATTCGATCAGTTTATCTAACATGAGGGATAATAGATTTTGTTCAATTTAGGTAATTTCAAATAAACTAACACGAACAAAACTGTCTTGAAGTGTTTCCTGTTAAATATTTGCTGTTAAATATTCCTTTTCTACTGTGGTATCATTGCTAATGCTATGAATAAGTCTAGAAAAGCTACAGAATGCTTAACACCTTTTAATTTCTCTGGACTACATATTGTAGTTGGGAAAACATGCTTTAAATACTGAACTGGGACTATAATGTCATTTTGCAAGGCATTAATGCCTTGTAAGGGTTAGCAAGCAGGAAGAAATCACTTGGGGTTAACTTCATATTTTGTGTGTTGAGAGCAGTTTCCATTGTGGTAATTTCTTGACGCTGACACAGTGGTCTCCGTAGAAGGTTCTATTCATTCCATTGATGATAGCTGACCTTGCTGATATGCAGAAATGAATAATTTATTCTTGAAGAAACTCCTTGCCCTTGCTTCAGGACTGGGGAAGTGTTTTAAGGTAGCAGTCCTAGAAAGGGCTACTGTGACTGACTGTCATGAGTACTGTGTTTATAATATGAGTTATATTTCAAGTTCCAAATCAAGTATTGATTTTTTTTTATTGTGGCTTTTAATATCAAAAGCTTTCATGCATTTTAAAATAATTATTGAATGCTATGCTTACTATAATTTAACACAAATATAATTCCAACAGTAGGAATTGATTTTCAATATTGTCAAATGGCTTTCTGTCTTGCAATTTAGAATAAGTTATAAAACAGCATATCGAAGAGGACTAAGAACTATGTATCGGCGAAGATCTCAGTGCTGCCCTGGATATTATGAAAGTGGAGACTACTGTATACGTATGTACAGAGCTTTGATTCAGCTATGACAATAAAAGTAATTTTTGGAGGAGCTGTAGACAAATTAAAGATGTATTGCAGTTGTAATATTAAGGGCTGATTTTCAGAGCTGCTCAGAACCTTCAGGTCCCAGTGATTTCAGTCACAATTGCAGATACAGAACATTTCAATTCATTTCAGGTATATACATTTCAAGCACCTAAGTAAAATTTTCCTGAAAACACAAGGAGGTTTGTTAATCAAGTTCATGAGTGCTTTCTTGAATCAGACTTTACTTTGGGGAGTAATTTATGCACTAATTGTAAAGAATTAGGGGAACCGAGAACACTCTTAGGAATGAACTATTAAATAATTTAAGAAGCAGCATAAAGTTTCTGCCTCTTAACTTTGAAAGTTCTTACCCCGGGTAAGAACAGTTAAAATCTCATTGTGTTTCATATGGTTCCTGTCAATAATTTTGCCCTTTTTGAAGCTTCACAAATGTCAGAAGAACTTTGTCCTAATTACATGGTATAATTAAATAAAAAACTCTGGAGTGTGTTAGGTCAGTCTGAGAGGGACAAAATGCAAAATGAATCTTTCAGCAACATCTAAGAGCTTTGTTAACTAAAATGTCCGGTACATTAATGTCACGTGTTTTCAGTATTGCAGCTCTCTAAGTATGCTGAGACAGAAGGCATTTGCTACACTTTGCTCAAAATGAGAGTGGAGCTGGGGATCTCTTGTCTACATCTTGTTAGAATGGGATTATGACACAAGAAAAAACACAAGGAGGTTTTGATCAGCATCAGAATCCAAATTTTATTGACAGGTCTAGAATGCCATAGAATAATTTAAATGTGAAAACGATACAATTATCCATCTCACTTTAAATATCTTGACACAGCGCTTTAAAGTTATTTCTACCTAGTTCTGTTGGTGTTTTTATTTGAGTACCTATATTGTACTTATATTGTAGTATATGAGCACCTCAAAAACATGAATGGACCCTAATCTTATTTTAAATGACCTTTACGCCAAACAGTTACTTTAAAGGGGCTTTGGACTGTGAAAAATTACCAGCCCTTTGAGATAAGGCATTAGAATTAGCCTTATTTTACAGAAAGAATAATAATTTGATCTTCTGAAGTGTGAAGTGCTGTTACTCAAGTCCTGAAAACCATTTAATGTAGCCTATTGTCTTTGCTAAAATTCTTCCTATGTGAAATATGTATTTAACTTTAAATTTCTCAAGCATCAATTTAATTTCAGCAGTTGTTCCACATACTTTTATTACCAACTTGAATTTTGTGACTCAAATTCCTGCCTGGCACAGAACATATTTATTTCCACTTTTCTCTCTGTAATCTATTGATTTTTTTTTTTTTTTAAATTCCCATACTGGTTGCAACAACAGGAGATCTCTGCAGACTTTCTGATTCTTTGAGGATATTAACATTTATTTTAAAGTGCTTTTTTGCTAGTATTAATAGTCAAGAGTTCTGCTGCTGCCAGGCAAATATTTTCTTTCTATTATGGAGAAAGAATAGCATATACCATACACCAAAGTTTTGCTAATGCAGAACAGGCAGCATCTATCAGATCAGGAGTTTCATGTTTGACACAGTGCAGATAATACTTACAGTCTCTCTGTTGTTTACATGTGCAAGAGTCAGGTTCTTGTATTTCATTATCTGCATGATCATAAATGCAAAGTGCATTCCTTGGGGACATTTTCTATCCTCCTTCCTGGGAGATCTAAGCAACAAGTGCAACTGGGAGAGAAATGATGTAAAGGAAGAAGATCTCCATCATGACTGATTCTAGATACTTGGTCTTATTGTTTTGATACCACAAGTAACCACAAGTAGCAAAAAGAAAAATCACCCCAAAACCAAAAAACCTCATCAAAGCTCTCTGACCCTGCAACCAACAGTTTGAATGCACAACAATATTTAGCTAATGTGATACTTTTCATGCCATCCCTTTTATTTCTAACACATCAAGCCCTTGTACCATTAGTTTTGTTTTGTTTTTCCACAATACCTTCCTGTGCCAACAAGCAAATTCTCCCATTCATCATGGTTTGCAGTCAGCAGTGAATTCCATTTTCATTCCTGGTGGCACCTCCCTGCTTTTGCTTCTTTCCTTACCTTCCCTTTCCCTTTCTTTCTTTTCTTTAAACTGATATTTGCTGCTGTTTCCTAACAAGGTAGTCTAGTATTCCTGTCCCACATTCCTCTAGGCATGTTCAGTGCCTGCTCCTTTAATGGTAGCTGCTACAAGAGAGAGGTCAGGAGACACCATCAAAACCATTCCACTTGTCTATGCTGTCACGGGACGGCATGGTTCGGAGATGATCGTGCTTCCTCTAAGATCCACTGGCAAGAAGGGAATGAAGCTCCAGCCCTGCAGAGAAGCTTCTCCTCACTCTTCTCCTCACTCAGCCAGCCCTTTAAAATCTATTCCATTAGCAATCATGGAAGCCACTACAACATGGGGAGGAGAGAATACATCCCGCAGTGAGTCTGATGATCAAAAGAAAGTTTGATTAAAAAACAGTGTGTAGATTAAAGGCTAATTGGTTCTTCTTTCATTAATAGCAGTCTTTATTTCTTGCAAAAGTTAAATAGCTTTGTAATTAACAGTGACATGTTTAGACTAGGGAAGGATGAGTTTAAATCTCTATTAATGACTGTTTCTTGTATTTTAAAGCAGGAGTGAAGGCTTTCAGTTACGGTTTTGATCTTTTCCCTTCTCATTTACTATTTTTAAAAGGAATGTCAGATATATGTTTTTATCTTTGGCCTCCTATTGGGATTTACTAAATGGATTACGTCTAATAAAATCTACCCTCAGTTCGAAATAATTGGGTTGGCCCAGAGCTTCTTGCTCTGCCACTCTTCCTCTGGTATCTTCTTTGCCTTTTTGAGATCTATATATGCTACTGCCCCATAAAATGTGGAATTCAGGCACAAGGTCAAATCATTTAACTTGTTGACTGGTAAGTTATACATCTGTCCAGCCCAGACTACAGAGTTTTGGAGTATGAAATTGTCTTTGTGCCTATAAAGGGCTTGGAATATTTTTGAGTTATAATGGTATTCAAAAAATACCACCTGAAAAATGCTGCAAATGCACATCTGCGTTTTTTTCCCCATTGATATCTTAGAAATGGTGCTACCATTCTAGTAGTTTTGCAAAATTATTCTCCTTCTCTGAATGTTCTTACACATGACATAGCTTTTCACTGAGCTGTCCCTGAAAACAAACAGCATAGTCTGGGTAGTAAATCAGAGCAACTGTGATTTACTATACTTTGTATGCTAAGGTAAGCTTTTGCAGAGCAAATACATAAACTGCAGAAAATCCTTTTTAAAATAACCACAGGGTTCAACTGCCTTTCAAGTTTTTCATAAGGATGTTTTAAAATTATACTGCCTAGGTTAGTGTCTGTGGTAGATAAAGCATCTCTGAATACCTGCATACTTTGCTGCCTGAAAAAAACAGGAATATTACATGGCTCTTTCGTGATTTTTACCCTCTGAGTAGATGGTAGTTGAATACTTCCCTTTAAGTATATGTCAGGTGGAAAGAGATCCCTTGTGTAGTAAATGAATACATTTTGGTCTGAGAGACCAATGCTTTGTTCAGTCTGTCCATTTTAATCTTATTCTTGCACAACAGATTTATATAAAAGAGACGTTTCTTCTTAGGTAACAAAGGGTCAGAGACCCGAGCACCAGAGAAAAGGAAGATGGGACTGCAAGCAGCATCTACTTGCATCTGACTTTCTGGTAGAAAAAAACAACCGCGAAACACAAAGTTGGGAATTCACCTTTTCTTCATAGATTGAGATATTTTAGCTTTTAATGGTTCTATTTTTCACTCTCGTACCTTATACATTAGAAAAAGAGTGTAAGTCTATGCAATGTGACAGGATCCAATAATGATGGGATTAGCGATTTAACAATCTTATTTGCTGCCATTTCGCTGTCATTCAAACCTGCCAAAATTCAGTAGAGTTATAGATTGACCATTTCATGGTTCTCTCCTTTCTTGGCCAAGTTATTATTGATCTCAGATTGTTTTTCAACATTCAGCTTTCCACATTGCAATTGCCGCAACCATCATCAGGACTCCCTGACTTTGACAAATTTTTTATGGAGAAATTCTTGGTCTCATTGGTTGAATCTCAGTTTGTCACCCAGAGTAGTTGTTCACTGAGGCCAGAGGTTAGGGACATTATTGTGTTTGCATGTAGTTATTTACCCATCTTTTCAGCTAGCCTATGCCTGACATCATTAATGAATTTAAAAAACAACTGAGGAATGTTCCTTTAATAGCTGACTTGGTGAAATTATGCAAATTTAGGACCTGATTCTTTTCAGGATTTTAAATAATGTTTCATACTGTAATTCCAATAGACATGCCAACTTCATAGTGTGATGTATGCTTATGTATTGTAGCAATATGAACATTCATACCTTGGGATTGCCCTCAAATTTACAAGGCTGCATGTCTACTGCAGCTTTTGTAATCTTTGAAAAGGCTGCCTTATTGGAGCCATATGGCTAGATTGTTAAACATCTGTACCATAGGAGTAACAATTCCAAAGCTTCCTGCCATCTGGATGAATTACAATACTTGCAATTCAATGCATATGTTACAACAACACGCCGACACCGCAGTAGAGTGTACTTACGATGAAAAGAGGAATAATAACTTATGTGATCAGTGCAAAAGTTGTACACTCTTAGAAAATGTTGAATCAGCAGCTTAAGCTTCCTGAATATTCATAATGTTTGTTCCTATGTCAGAATTGTTGATTATTTTCACTTTATAAGGTAGTAGCTTATTAACATTTTAGAAGAAAAGTTGTCCCCCCTTCTCACCTCAATTTTAAATTCCTCATGGTGAGCATTCCTGTAACTTGAAAATATATTGTTTGAAAACTGCTGGACTTAGGAAATATATTTTTCTTATCTTTATAGACACACATTAAAGCTGGTGCTAGTGCTCTCTCTAAGAGCCCTGCTGTTACATTATTCAAGTACAGCATACTGTACATCAATAATGCAAAATAAATTAAGGGGAATGATAGAGCAGTACATAGATACTCCGTATCAGGGGACATTCTTTTTCTCTTTCTGGTTTGGGATGCATGAGTGCAACAAAATGGTGTAGAAGGCTAATCCGCATATAGCTTTATTAACTACAGAGTTGAAATGACAGTAGGAGACACTTTGAGATTTCTCCTTTTATATGCATTTGAGATGACTCCATACATCTTTTTCCAGTGAAGAATATGGGGGAAATAATTTGGGTCCTGTGTTCTCATCTGAGGGGAAACTTGCACAGGAATTAAGAAATTCTGCTTCTAATAGTAGTAGTAGCAGCCATAGTCATAGTAGCAGCAACATTCTTACTGCTGTGTGGTGACTGGGACGAATCCCCGTTTCCTGTTGAATGAGCAGGTGAGTTGATAGGAAAGCAACAGAAAGAGCATGCAACAGAACCGGTTATCTGCATTCAACTTCTGCTACCGTACTGCAGAGTGTAGCCTAGGAGTCATACACCAATGTCTAATATATACCATTTTACAGAACACAGTGGAGCAGGCCACAGCTCTGCAAACAGTAGAGGCCTTTGCTTATGCATTCTGAGCATCTTGGGAAGGCAGGTGCACGCGGGTAGGAAGAGGGAGACAAGCCTTAAAGTAGGTCAGTTCATTTTGTGGCATAGATGAAGACACTGGGTTACTATTTAGCCTAAAGATAATGGAGAGACCTCTTTGATGGGAAGGTGAAAAAATCAATTCTCATCTCCCATCCATCATTTTATATTTGCAGTCAGCTTCTGGATGCTGATGGATTTGCAAAGATGCTGGTGGGGAGTAGTAATGAAATAAGGGAAGGACTTCTGGAAGAAATGCAGTAGAAGTAGAAACAAAGTATTCGTACAAAGGAATGAGAATAGCATAAAGGTGGAAAGGAGGGTATGCTGAAGCTATGTAATGTCTCAAGGGGCTTAATAAATATATCTGGGATGGACAGAATCTTGTTTTTATAAGTCTATGCAAGGGAATGGATACCAGCAACATAGATGGATTGAGATTAAAAGAAGATGATGATGTTGGCTGATTGCTTGAAAAGCATCTGTTAATACTTCATATTCTAATACATTGTCAGAGTATTAATCAGATACCAAAAAGGTTAATAAGAGACAGACCTCTTCTAACCAGGCATAGATACTTCCTCTAGAACCAGATATTCTCTGACTGTTTACACAGACATTCTCTTTTTCTTTCTGTTACAGGATTATAGCATTCCACTTCCTATTTGTGCATTGTTGCACATGCTTTTCACTTAATAAAGGTTTTTTTAAGGCTCCCCAGGGAAATTTTTCATGAAACTTCAGTCCATGGCAGATGTGATCACCAAACATTTTTGAATAATTTATCTTAAGCTCAGTATTTCTAACATAGGTATTCACTTTTGCAAACCTCACTTTCTTTGATGCAGTGAGTCAAGAGAAATTTTCCATCTATTTAGTCCCAAAGCTTTCCTTCTTTTTATCAAGATTTTTCCTTTCTGACTACCACGATTTACTTTTATTACTGTAATGCCTAGAAATCCGTGTGCAAAACCACTAAAAGTTAGCCTTACTTGAAAAAGCTTACAACTTAAGTATGTAAATTGAGTCAAATGAAGTGTTTTTTTTCTAATTCAAAATAAGAAAATGTGTATGAAACACGCTATGAGCATACTTGTAAAGAAATTAAACCTGGTATTCAGTATAGCAAGCAACAAAAGGAGGCTTTCAGTTACAGCAGTTACAGGTAGTGTATACACCAGCTCTGCTCAAGCACGTCACTGATACGTACCTTAGGATCTTGTATCACTACATCTGCATTCACAGGTGTCATGTTTTAGCAAAATCTACAGTTTAAATAAAATTGCTTTGAAAATATTAAGTTTTAAAATTCCTTTTAAAAACATTAAAAGATCCAAATGTAATAGTTTTGTTTATGCAAACGCTATTTAACATTTACCTTATAGTAAAGGGTAGGCATCTGCAATAGCTTCTGACAGCACAGGTAAAAGTTTTTCTTTCTGACTCCCATCTTCCATTTTCAGGCAAGCCTGTGAATCACAGGAATTGGAAAGTACATTTTACTATGTCTCATTAGTAGAAAGTTTCTCTTTCTTTTATCTAAAAAGACATTTAGACATAACTAAGAAACTAGACTTGATCTTAAATCAGCTGACCACCTGCAATCTAGAGTTGCTTACAGATAGTTTAAACTAGTGGCTTGAGATGAGAATCAGCCCCCATAATTATATAATAATTTGTTCCCTGGGGTCTTTTTTGCAGTTCTTTTTGCTCTGAAACACATTGCTGTGGTTCCTTTTGAAATGTGAGAAAAGTGAAGTGCCTGCATTTAAATATTCCACCCCCAGTAATGTTAGTGTAGCTTATATATTCACATGATCTTCAGACTATACTTCTATCCTTGATTTCATCAGGGTGACCTTCATTTGCAGTGTGTGGCTTGATCTGAAATGAAACCTGAAATGCGTTGGCCCTCTAGGGCCCATGCCACCTAATAGCCTGGCCTCAATGACAGGGTTGCCTTTAGAAATTTGTCCATAGTCTTCCTATTTTGGTAAGAAACAAAGAAAGGATTTTTGTTAGATTGGCTTGATGAAATTAGGAATAAGAATGAAGAAAGATTTTGTTTGAAAAATCGATAGTTTATTCAATGTGCTACAGAACTAAACTTTATCTAGGAGAATCGGTATAATTTAGTATTATTAGGTGTTGCAAAGATAGCCAGAAGTACCATGCAGTCCAGATGTCTCAGTCTATCTACTTTTGATCTTTTAGGAACAATATTTTTGATGCACCCATCCTCACTCTTACACACAGCACATACTCTCTGCCTATGAAAATCAATCATCAGTGGACCTGTATCATTTACTGACAGAAAATAGAATTTTCTTGGCATGAGACCCACAGTTTGGGGCAAGCCTGTAACCGGAGAACTAAGGTCATGTAGCAATGCTACCAGATCCAAAAATAAATATTTCCCAGGAACAATAATATGATGGAATTTGTACACAAGTAAATTCACTTAATGCCCTGAGTGGGTAATCTGTAGCAAAATATGCAAGTGCTGTAATTTTGAGGTGCATTTCCAGAGAACAAGGCAAGATGGCTTGGTTATTTTACTACACTGTTTAGGTCAAAGTCCTGCTCATGTCTTTCTCACTGTCTGCTGTAGCACCTCTGAGAATCTTGCCCTTGCTATAAATTTTTATTATAGTAACTCATTTTCTTTGACATTATCCTATATGCTTCCTCTATCACTGCTTAAATCAAACAGCTACTCAGCCAGTGTTGGAACCCATAAATTCTGTGTCTATTTGAGTGATACAGTCACAATAAGAAGGGTGGGGTAGCTGTGATATGAAGCAAGGCAGTAGAAACATACTGTAGTGAGACTCACTTAGCTAGACTCATCCCACAACTGAGGAGTTTCATGCAGTTCTGCCATGTCTGATACAAGTACTTACCTGGTCATCTGTAATTTAGTTATCACCTTTTTATGATGGAAATGTTTGTTTATTTCTGATTTACCACTTTTAGCTAATTTCTAACTTTGTACTTCACAGCTGGCAGCTCACTTACCCTTGCAGCACAACTCCTAGGAAAGCCCAGACTGCAGATGAGGACACCCATACCTATGAGTGGAGAACAGTTGTTCCTTCGGCAGTTGAGTGTAGTGTGATACTACCTGCCATCACAGGTAGTTTGGTAGATCAGGTTGTGCTTGCTCTTCTGATAGGTTTGGCAGCTTCTCCATATGTTGGCAGGAAAGCTGCAAGGACCAGGGTTCTACGTTAGGTACAGCCTTCTCCTCTATTCCCCAGCCTGTCAAGAATTTAATTCCCTCAGGCAACAAAAAAAATTCCCCTAAGGTTAAGACTGGGGAATTCTTCCACTGGTTTTAGCACAGGAGGATTGCTTCTTCCTTCTGCCCTCCAAAAAAAAACCTGGAGCCTCCTGCTGGCAAAGACTATTTGAGTCCATTTAGTGAGGTGGCGTGGGGTCTGCTAGATCATACACAGAGAGACTGAAAGACAGTGCATAAGAGTAGATGTTAATATTTCTACATTACTTACGAAAAGATAGTAGCGCTCTTTCTAAAGGTGCAGTAGAAGGCATAATTTGCAGACAAATTGTCATTAAGTTTGCTGGTTGGATGAATCAAGTTCCAGTAGAAAATTAACTGGTGCAAATGTATTTTCTACAAATTGCTGGAAAGAGTTGGTCAATTTACCAAAATAGAAGGAGTAGAGAAAGGGCACAGGAGGGGAAAAGCTTTCCCGGGTCATAGATTCTGCTCTGCTGATTCAGGGTCTCTCTTAACCTCATTAACAGTTTGAACTAGTAATAATGATTGTTTTGAACCCTGCAGTGAGGCAATGGGAAATTGCTTACCAGAAAAAGTTAAATGCTGAAATTATGCCACAGAATAATATTGTATTAGAACATTGATCCCCAGAATTGATCTCAGCATAAGTCTTTCCTCTCAACATGGTAGGATGCAATGATTATTTCTAGTTGAAGTAATGGCATAAAATGCATAAAATCAGTTGCAGGCCTTAAATGATCAACAATTATCAATATTTAGCTCATTTCCAAAGAATTCTCTATGGGCTCAGATTCACTTTCTGTGATGGCAGTGAGAAAGACTGAGCCTTGGAAATGGTAAGTGATTTCGGAATGTGACTGACAACCTTAGAGTGGTCAGGATTTCACCTGAAGGTGGAATTTCTCTCTTCACCCTACAGAGCAAACACGGGTGCTTTTATCTCCTGACCCCTATGGAGCACCAGGGGTGAGCCAGACAACCCTGTGTGGACTGTCATCTCTGACCTTGGTCTGAGGTCTTCCTTCTACGTGTCATGTTAGTCATCAATCTGTTGAAATCAGGCATTAGACAGATGCTTTGTCTTCATTGCAGAATTTGCCTAGGTTCTTAATCTTAACTCCCTCATGCCTTTGCACACGTTCCTCTTGCCAGAGCTTGGTTGTGAATTTATCTACAGACTAATGGATTAGTGTTGCTTTTACCCAACCTCGTAACCTGTCCACTTTGCAGGGCAGATGCACTTCAGTGCTCAGAGTCCTGCAATGCCTTCCCACAATCCCCTTTTAGTGCTTTGAAGTACTGCAAAGCTCTTCTGTTATTCGCACAGCCAAAGACACAAAGCGGTTC
>NW_010518482.1:13565-19166 GCF_000687285.1 Phaethon lepturus
CTCTTCTGACATTTGCTGCTACAAGGAGGCTGCTTTTCGGCTCTCGTTCAGACATTATTAAATGGTAAGTACTATCTCCCTTTTCCTCTCTCTACCAGAGCAGATGAAGCCAACAGGGCATCAAAATGACACAAAGAGTGTGTTAAATGTGTGACTCCCATCGACCTCTCCTTTTGCAGGGCTTTAACTTTCTCCTCTATTACTGTCACTGTCACTATTTTATGGTCATTGATGTGATGCGATGCCATTCCTGTCTCAGGGATGTGCTGCTCCAGCTCAACTTTTCCTCAGAACCAACCAGACTGCAGTTCCAAAAAGTATTGCACCAGTCTTGCTCTTCTCAGGGCACGTAGAAAAAGTGGCAGCCTCTTCTCTGCCTTGACCTTCCCCCAGCACAGTTTACTTCCATAATCACTCCCTAGAGTAAGGCCTACATGGAGTAAACTAGATTCTCATCAGTGCCAGATCCTCCGATAATCAGTAAACTGTGAGTGTTCCTCCTGTGACGGACGTGAGAGTCTGAAACACTGAGGTCTGGCTGGAATTATTCCAGGACCTGTACACTAGCCCATGTCATCTACCTGGGACAGTCAGCGATGACAAGAATGTGGGAGTCCCTGTGTTCACCTTCACATTAGTCATCAGAGCCCCATATTGCATTTATCTGGTAATAGAAATCTGAGCTGAAACTATCATAGGTTTTATGCTTATTAACAAATCTTCACCTCCTAGCAGACTCATACAGGGATTTACTGATACTTTGCCAATAATGACACGGACATATGTCAGATTCTGCTCCGGGAGAAGACAAAATCCCCAAAATGTATCTCCTCAATTCTTTTACTTTAGACATTCATAAGTCATCTCTGGCATAGCCTACTCCCTAAGCTTTGGCAAGGTGTCAAGACTGAGGATAACACAACCTGGCTGCTATCTTGAGCAGATCAATATCTCGCTAAGGCAGTGGTCAGAGACTCCTCATGTCCCAGATGACAAGAAAGACCATTGATTCTGTTCTGATTGCATAGATGCATAGTCTCAAATTCCAAATCTACCCAAAAAATGTAATGGAATTGCACCTACAGGAAAAGAAGTTGATCTTGCGACCCATTGCTGTTAATGATCTGCATCAGTCTCATTTTCCCTTTGCTCACATTGATCTCTCTGTTTTTGTATTTTTTTATTAGTACTTTCATCAGATACCAAGAGGGATATGAAAAATAAGGGTTGCCATACACTGAAACAATAAATTCCTCAAAGCCAGGCTTTGAGCTCTTTTTGTATCTTCATCTATTAAGGCTGTGAAACCCTGCATTAAAGTGCTATTCCAGGTGATAAATTAATGGATGTATCCTGAGAGATGACCACAGAAATAGACATTAAGCAATGCAAAGAACTATTATCCCACATCATTGAAACAATTATTCAGGAAACCATCTAATCAGCATGATTCCTGGCAGAAAGTCAGTGATTTAGAGAGGGAATCTTCCGTTTCACAAATACGCAATAATCTAAGAATGAGGAAAACCTACCTAGATGCATTAGCTGTAGTCATCTTTCTTCTACTATCAAACCTCCCTTTTCTGAGCACATTCTAAGAGAATCTAGCCAAAAGCTGACTACAGGCTTATCTAATGAAGCTAATATCCTAGACTCAGCACAACCTGGATTCAGGCCAGTACATTAAGATGGAAACACCAGAGTGGCCCTGAGTGAATAGATTCCTAATGGATAAGGGGCAAGCATCTTTTTAATCTTTTCTCATCTTCTTTGACCTCTCTGCATTATCTGAAACCACTGGCCATGAGATAACTACTATTTCACCTGATAAAATTATTCTCTCCCTTAAAAGTGGCACAAGGGACTGAAGGAATGTGCTAAAGTGGCCCAAATTTTTCCTGGGACACATATTGAATAGTGAAGGAAAACATCACTTCTTCCATTAAATTTCTGCCTTCTGTAGTCCAACAGCTATCAAGCATGGGGCAAACTGGTTAGATGATCTGAAGTTAAAATACCAGCAACATTTAGAAAAAATGCAGGTCTACTTTTGGTTCACAGCAAATAAATGAAATTGGTCAGAGTTTGGGTAAGATCAGTGTATAGTGAAGAAAAACTGGCAGAGACTGCCTATGGTAGGGCAGAGAAAATAAAAATATTTTTAAGAACTTGCAGTAATGGGGCAGTGTCCTTTTGCCACATATGCAGTCAGAATAGACCAGTTCATTCTGTGTAGTTCTAGGAGGGTGCCTGAATTTTGTATTGTGTCTATGCTTTCATATAGTAGCATCTGTATTTTCATTTAGCAATGTTTTCCATTATTATAATGTATCTACTGTTCTTTATGCTTTCCACCACCTCCTGGCTGCACTACAATCCCTGGGCAGAACGCCTGCAGAGCCTAGGAAACTCTAGCTTGTACAGAATACTCCATACGTCTCTTCAGCAGCGCATGCTGCTGTGAATGAGTGCAGTTCATGAAGTCTGTTTTCTGCTTTCTACACCGTGTTCCTTTAGACTTTGTAATTATACTGGTCTTTGTTTTGAAGATATTTTTCTTGTCTGGCACAGCAAAGTCCCATCAGCTGAAGTGGAAGGGAGATGGAACTTGCTGGGTCAGTGACTGTGAACTCCTTCCAGGTTCAAAGGACCACTGCAAATGTTACCACATTCCATCGCAAGCACAAGACACATTTTTTTGACTCTGCCTTTTGTGAAATAAATACGCAAGTTGTATGTTTGGACAAGTTAACAAACTTTCCCGAGCTAAATCACTCCATACTTCATCCCCTAGAATGAAACTCTTCTCTAAATGCACTTTCACCTCTAGGAAAGAGGCAAAGGTGGTTGTTGTGGCAGGCGTTAGTTACATTGCTTAATGGAGTACAAGTAGTCAATGGGTTGATAATGTGGTGATGGGCAGGGTATGACAGTGTGTATAAAACAGCGTGGTACAGCAGGGTTAAACCCTGCAAAGTCATAGTTTGGGTCCCCACAGAGGAATGCAGCACCATTGCTCTGAAGACAGAGTAGTTCTGGATCCCTGGCCTGTAGGCTGCTTTTGTCTGGGATAAACTATCTGTGGTGCCACTCACTTGAAGTAATTCTGCAATGAAAGTATTCTCCAGACTGCTCCACTTCTGCTCCACTTAGCAGTGAACAACTTAATAACAATATCCTGGCTATTTCATACCTTTGTAGATAGGAGTGACAGACAACCCATTTACTCTATCTTAATTCAAATTCAGGGCAACAATCAAAAAATTAGTCTTAAAGTCTTAAAGAAAACTATGCAGTCATTTCAGGTGTGAAAAGAGTTTAATCTTTAGGTCTATTTCCCTGAGGATTGACCTTATATGTTAAAAAAAACACTGTTTGTAATTATAAAATAAGTGATAAGCATCAAATGAATTGTTACAGAACCCTTTTGTTCACTTTATTCCATGATAAGGAGCAGTTCCTGTGTGACCTTGAATATGGCCAAATAACTCATGCTAAATGCATTGCTACAAAGATGGCAGTTTGGCAGGGCTTTGATGTAGGTCATTTTATTACCAGACTGAATCAAAATACAAACTGATCTTCAGCTGATGCCAAGAATGCTAATAATAAACTGATCAATGAGGTGCTGGATTGTTCAAGAGAATTGGTCAAGGGAAAAGGCAGGCATAAGAAGTCTGGAATTCCAAAGGCTGAACTGCTCAGGCTATTATACTGGGAGGAATTATATTCCTTGCATTAGTACCAGTTTTCTTTACTCCAGGGTCCTTTAGCTGAGTGTTGAACAGGACAATGTCAGAAAGTATATACTTATCTTTATTTTTCTTGACCTTTATGTGCAAGTAATTTTTATAGTTCCATTAACTAGTAAGATCATTTGCAAACCACTGTACAAAGTATATTATGAAGAATGCCTTGGGGACCATTGTATCCTATTATGTTGAATGTTAATAGAATGAAAAATTAATTTAAACTCTAAAGATTAGAGCAAGGCAAGACTTCCCTTTTATAGGGAAAATTCAAAATTTTATTTGCTATGGTAAAACTTTAAAGTTGTACCCTAATATGACCTTTATAGGCCTGATTCAAGTCAGACAGTGCAGGAGTCAGGTTACTTGCCTCTTTGAATAAAATGGCTTATATCAAAACTTCCCCTTTTAAAAAAAGGAGAATTTCTGTGACCCCCACATATGGGATTATTCTTGTGTAATTTCATAGCTTTAAATGACTGTATGCCAGTGAATTCATAGCTGCTTGTTTAGCAAGATAATAAACCAGAGATGAGAGACCCCGCAGTTCCAAGGAGTGTCTTTACCTTACTTGACTCTTTAATTGCCCATGAAACATTGCCATCTTCAGCTAGGCAGGACTACAAAACACCTAAAAACAAGAATGCAGTTCTCTGTAGTACTTTTTTGTATTTCGCATTATCACTGATTGCTTTAGAATGAGGAATACTATCTTGAGTCTTGCTTGTAGGTCTTACACAGAACTCTTCCCAAGGGACTGGAGTGCTACTACAGAAGTCAGCACTTCCGTCCATAGACAAGTGATTAAGTAAACTTTATTAGCTTAATTAGTCATTATTATTTCATATTTACATTAACATAGTTAAGGTGTGATATGTTTGTGTGGCTAAATCAACTAAATTCAGACCAGTAATGAGCAAGAGTTTTGTTACCTGAAAGAGCAAAGAAATAGTCCACCATCAACCTTCTTGCTCACAAATTATGCCTTGACCTGGGAACCTGGCCTAGTTAAAAGGATAAAAAAGTTGCATGTTTTACATGTAAGAATGATTTATTATTGTAAATGTCCGTACAGGGAACCGAAAAATTTCAGTTTCAATTTTCATACCTCTTATAAAACTTATGTGTAAGAGTTACATTAATGAGAATTGTATTCTTAGATAAAGCTATACAGGGCAGAATTTTCAAAGTATCCCTATCCCATCATACTGTATGTCTTTTAGTACACTGTACTTGTAAATTTGTGACTGTTCCATATGTGGACTTCTTAGCATACATAACCAGCCATTTTTAAATTATTGCATGAAGGCGTGTATTTCTTTATTGCAAAGTGCCGTTTTCCTAATACCCTGTCTTGAATTTCACCTTATAGCTGTAGACTAGGATGCCTCACTGTCTTCAGAAACCCTAACTCAAGTGAAATAAATGCACAAAAGATTAGGACAATTAGTGACTAGAGAATTAGCTATCAATATTTCATGCTCCCTGAAATACTGTCTAAACACAAGATATGAAATAAGAATAAATTGCACTTTTGACAAGCAGCAAACCTAGAAGGGAAATGACTAATCTAGAAAGAGCTTACAGTCGTTATAGTGAGGCAATATTCTAATCACTGGTCACGTGTGATTTGATGGATAAAGAGTAGGAAGATTCGTCCCATAGGATTATTCAAAGTTCACTTGTGATTTGAAGTTGGATTTAAATATATTGTGAATAACTTAGTGGTTTGGTCTGCAATGACCCAAACACAGAATAGACAGCAAATTGTTTCCATCAGCTTTGGTGCCAGCTTGAGTGCTGATTCAAGATGTGATCCAATCTAGTAATCCAAACAATGTCAAATACAGCA
>NW_010518482.1:19197-68690 GCF_000687285.1 Phaethon lepturus
TGTACAAGGCATTGGTGGAAAACGTTTGGCCCATGAAGTACCTGGGAACTGAAAGGGTGTTTCATATGCAGGCGCAGTGCAACTTTAAGAAGCTTCACTGGCTGATTTAAAATGAATTGGGTAGTTCAGCCTGATTTTCATTACAGCAACACAAAGCTACTACCCAAATCGGCTTTGCTGGCCTTCTTTTAGACAGGAATGAAAATTTATCTTGGAATAAGTGTTTTGCAGTCCAGCGTCAGCCAGTTCTTGGTTAAGTAAGCACGATACCCACATTTCCTATCTGACATAAAAACGTGGGATATACAAATATAGGTCATAGATGACATATATCATATATATGATATACATTATATATATGTATATATTTTTAAATATAGTGATCTTATTGCCACTATATCATATTCGTTAATAACTCATACATGTTAGTCTAGATGGAAATTATATTTTCCAACTTAACCATCCAATTTGAATCACTGACACACTGAGTTTTTGGCAATGTCCTAAGTGGTAAAATGGAAGTAACATAGTAAGCAGTAAAGTTCAGTGTTTAAAGTAGTTATTCAGTACTGTCCAAGACTTTTTTTATGTGACGGGCATACCAGCATACACTGGAAAGTAAGTCAGACACTAAAGCAGCACAGGAAAAGAAAAGTCTTAAAACCATGAGCTGTTCCCACTCAGGAAGAAGAAAAGGAGATTCTCCCATGTATATCTCTAGTCAACTGGCTAGTGAGACAGTACAACCAACCGGTTTTTCATAGTTTGAATCTTGAGAATATTGAACTTTAAATAATCCAAGAGTGGACAAATAAGATATATAACACTGTAGTTATAGAAAACTTGATGACCTTGAAAAGACAAGGCTGCACTTACAGCTACTGCATCATGAAGTAAAATTGTTTCTTCTCCTTGAGCTATTTTTTACAAATCTATTTTGGATCTTAATATACTTTCAAAACTGAGATCCATTTTATATTATGAACAGTAGCAACTTGAGTGCAACAGAAGCAGCTGGTATTCTGTAACATAATACTAACAAGTGTCAGTTTAGTAAAAAGTTTATTATGAAGCAAAACTGCTAACCAAAGTAATTTCTGATGTTAGAGTTTTTCATTACAAAGAGCTAGCTGAAGTGACAAATGAGTTTATCGCTGTCAAGAGACCTGTATTTTATTTTGGTCACTTAGTATTAATTAAATCTTGCAAGTAATTATTTTTTGCATGTTTGCTTTGTTTAATATTTTTAAACAAAATATTGCTCTCTAAGGCATAGTTTACTGTGTGTTTACCAATCGCTTAATAAGTTTACAGTGCTGTGTATTGTTTCTTCTTGACAGCACTCTGCACAGAGGAGTGTGTGCATGGAAGGTGTGTTTCTCCTGACACTTGCCATTGTGAACCAGGATGGGGAGGTACTGATTGCTCTAGTGGTGAGTAAAATCACAAAAAAGTGATAAAGATATGTGCTGCTGTTAAAAAAAAGGCCCTAAATAAAGCCGTGGCCTTAGAACTTGGATGATTTAAGTGGAAAAATGAAGGTTGTCTGTTGGTTATTTTGCAACTATGTGATAATACCCTTTCCTATGACAATGACTTTCACCTTTTTTTCTTGTTTTTACAAAGAAGTGTTAAATGTAGTGGAGGATGCTTTTAATGCTTTCGTCCCTGTTACTGGGATACCAATATAGATAATGTAGCTCTGTTATGAAATTTTTCTCTCTTAAATCCTTACTACAACACATTCTCATTAAATACTTTGTGGAGTGCTTGGAGCACTTGTCCAAGGGGACAAGAGGAGAATCCTTGTCCTGTTGAAGCCAGTGGGAGTTCTGCCATTGACTCTTCATGCAGCCCAGATTCTACCTCCTGACTTGAAATCCACACCCTAAATTATCCATACTGCAGAAATTGGGGAAATGGTAGAGGTGGGAGTTCTGCACCTTTTACTAGGAAATTAATTCACACTTGAGGCTTTCAATTCTTTCAGCTGGAGAAGCTGTGTCAAACTCTCTTAATTGGTAATGATAAGTTTAAGTCTATGTGATTAGTTCATGCTGGAATGAAATAGCTAGCATTCTTTCCAGTACAAATATCATAGATGTTATGTAACACCGGCCCAATGCGTTCTTGACATAACAGAAATAAGCTTGTTAAATTAAGTCTATTTGTCCGTCAGGCAAGTAAATAAAGCTGCATGGAGAAAGATGCTGTGAGTCATTTTCTGAATGAACATTTCATTTTGCTTTTAGTTCCTCCCTTTCTTCCAAACTGATTTGGATCTTAAAAAAGAGACATCATTACCAGGCAAAAAAAATAACAGAAAGGGGATCTATAAAGGGAGGCATTAGAAGAGAAAAAGAGTTAAACGTGACTGGGGATGAACACCTCCAGAGACTGAAGTCGATGGGGCAGACTCTTCTCTTGTCAAGTCAACTGGTGTTTTGTCTGGAGCTTTGCTGATGTCTCCTCAGTTACAGCAGAAAAGGTGATAGGGAGAGAGCAAGGAGGAAGGACGGGAAGAAAGGTCATGCTTTGGGGTTTGAAGCAACCTTTTGGGATTATCTGACAGGTAGACAAGGGAAAAACTGGGCAGCATAACATACTGAATATCTATCTGTAACAATATTTTTAAAAAGAAAAATAGTACCTTCAATTGTAAAATATTGTCTAGAATCTCAGGAATTAATTTTATCCTTTGGTTATTTTTAGCAATAGATATGTTTAATCTAACAGCCAGTGAGTATTTATACACTTAGAGAAGTTAAAAAAATGTGAAACAAAAATACTATGATAACATGGACATACACATAAAATGTATATATTTATACACACATGCATACACAGAGTCACAAGCACTCTGTTCTGTGTATAATGAAGGAAAGGATAAGATGTCAAAGTACAGAACGGTCTCGTGGGCTAAAACTATCCAATGACTCCTATTAAATTGCACTAATCTTGCAAGTGAAGATAAAAAGAAAAAGAAGGTTTTTCCTATATTGAATATTTAGCTTTTTAAAGTAATTAGGAATATTAAAGCACTGACAATGATTGAGATAGAAACATTATTCATAACTTTTATTTCCGCACTGGGCAGCAATCCAGTATATTTCATTTATGAGGTTTCTGTGGTAGAAAGAGAAGTGCTAGCCAATTCCTAAATTAAATATGCCCTGTTAACTTTTATAAATGATAGCCCAAGATTAGCTTCAAAATTTAAGCTTTCATTTTATTAATATAATTAGTGTGTTTGCTGGACTACGGTGCCCATTGTCTTTCATTCCATTTGTTATATGCCGGGCAACATGCGTTCTTGTCCTAAGGTCTGATCTGAACAAGCACTGTCCAATGTAATGCTTGTAAGTGTGAATGGCCTCATACAAGTTAGCTTTTACTGCAGCTGAGAGAGCTGCTTACCTTTATGCTTGACACTAGAAATTTTGATGACTGTCGTCTTTATTGCTAGGAGACTTTGTTTAAATTAGAAGGTATAGAACGCATATCAGCTGAATAGAGTACAACCGTTACTCTGAGTATTTCCAAGAAAGAAGAGAGAAGCTGGGAGCCTTTGCCTAACTGAGGTTAACTGGGATTTTCAGATACATTGATGATCCATGTATTGAGTCATGTCTTACTCTTATCCAGTAATAACGTAGAAAACGTTTTTCATTTCTACTGGAATAATGTATTACCTGTGCCTACTTTCTTCCTTTTCATTAATATTGGGTAGCTACTATGAAGGTTACATGTTTGCAACGACACATATAATTTGTTGGATGTTTCTGAATGGCTGGCCATGTCGGGCTGTGCTCTAGATAAAGTGAAGCTGTTGGCTGTATTCATGCCACCCCACTCCCCACGGGACCATAGAACTTTCCTGTATGGTCAGTATCAGTGATTTTACTAAGTCACAGGCATACTGCTTTTAACATTGGGTATTTAAAACTATTTTACTGGGAAAGTTGTTGCTAGCCAAAACACACCCTTTAAACTTAGAAAATCTCCCATGAACTATAAGTGATTCCTGAATGATCTCTTCTGAAAGCTGGTGATGGGGCAGTGGAACAGGTTGCCCAGAGAGGTTGTGGATGCCCCTTCCCTGGAAGTGTTCAAGGCCAGGCTGGACGGGACTTTGAGCAACCTGGTCTAGTGGAAGATGTCCCTGCCCATGGCAGGGGGGTTGGAACTAGATGGTCATTAAGGTCCCTCCCAACCCAAACCTTTCTATGATTCTGTGAAAACAACGTTGAGAAATGGAGCGTACCTGACACTGGGGGTCATTTGTTGTTTACCTGGAAAAGATCTAGGGACACTCACTCTTTTTGAGATGGTATTTCAACACCCTGCATCTCAGACCATTATATAAGTTATATATAAGTTTCATTTGGTTTGATGGGTGAGGTTCAACATAAGCAGAGCTCCAGCACAAGGTCCAAGTGTCACTTCAAAACCAGAATTCAGATCTAAATGTTTTTCTTTTTTTGGTGCGCCGCAAAGACTGCCTTTGCCAGGAGAGGGTATGAATTCTGACACTGAGCACAGATTTCCTATGGGGAGGCAAGGTTTTGGTGTTAAATGCAGTTTCCCAGTGTTACCATTCTCCCTTGGCTAGAATATACTCAAATTGTATTCAAATTCAAATGTTTTGAATAGTTCCAGCTACAGCCTGTAGTCATCCAAACAATTTAATCATCTTTCTCAGAGTTCGTTTCATGCTATCCTAAAACTCAACCTGTAAGACAACAACCACAAAGCTTGCTATTCAGTGCAACTTCCCAGTGACTAATCATGGAACGTGTTAGAGTTCATCTGTTGTCAAGGTTAAAATAACTTCAGATGAATTGCTAAACAATTATAAAAAAAACCCTGTGCCATACTCAGCTCTGCATGCCTTTATACCTGTGTTTTACTGCATGCTGTTGTACATCTGTCGATGCCCGCAGGCCTAGCCTTGATTTCATGCTATAAAGCTGCAATATATTAAGGCTTGATTACCATAACAATAAAAAGAGACGTAATGAGGTATTAACTAAAGAAGCTCTTGAATAAAATGTTTCCAAGCTTTTAATGATGCTAAAAATTAAAAGGAGAAGTCTTTTAAAAAAGCCCATACCTTTCCCCTTCCCTTTTAACTTGTTTTATTAAAATCATGCCCATTTTGTCCATGGAATCTGCACTGCTGTTTTTTTAAATACAAAGGAAAATTGCAAATGCTCTGTGTGAACTTACCTGCTCACCTGTCCAATTATTTCAAAGCAATTAACTTCAAACAGTATGATATACTGGCTTGAAGTTCTGGTAGGAATATAATTGACTGTTGGTGGTTACCTGGCCTCTTCTGGGTCTTGATAATGGCCATCTGTATTTGCAAGCCGTTAGGCCCCAATCCAGCAAAGCACTTAAGCATATCCTTAACTTGACACGAGTAGGACTTTTCATCTGCTTTAAGTTAAGTGGGTGTTTAAGGATGTTGCTGAGTAAGTTTTGAAGAAACAGCTAAAAAGACCTCTGTGAGATCTAAACAAGCCTCTCACTGAATTCATCAGGTCTATAAGGAATAAGGTGTTCTTTCAAAATGCTAAGACTTCTCAGGCAATATTATTGAAGACCATTTTGACTCTCATGAGGAATTTTCATTGCAGATAAGATCACAGAAATCTTTCTGGTTAACAGATTCACAAAACAGTGGGCAACAGGTGGGAAAAAGAAAGTTGAGAGCAAGAGCCCTGAATTAAAAGCAAGAACCTTCTAAAATTTTGTGTGCCAATTTGAGAAATTTCAAGGTAAAAAAGCACAGAGATTGTAATGAAAAAATAAAGTGGTTTTGAAAATGTTTGTTTTGCTATTAGTTTCTGGAGAAAATTTAGTACTTGTCCAAAGTGTAGTTAAAGAGATGTTGGCATAACATTGCCAAATCATTTTTCTTCATGCTATGTCACGTGGTGGAGAGAGATTATAATATTGCTGTCTGGCATAGGCTGATCAGTAATGTACACATATGGACAACATAGTTTTCTTTGGAAAAGATGTTTTGTACAAACTGTTATTAAGAGCGAGAAAGTATTTAATCTTTATCTCTTTGTAAAAAATCACCAAGGTTGTAGCAACAGGCGGGTATAACATCACAGCAAGATCACATTTAAGGGTATAGCCCTAGAGCAGCTGGAGTGCTTCAGTACTGAGACCTGTGATGAATGAGAACTGCAGATACTTTGCTAAATCTGAAGGGGGTTTCCTTGACAAGCTATGGAAAGCAAAAGAAGAAATCTCAGGAGAAAACCAGAGTATTTTAAAGTAAGTCTGTGGTGTTTTTCAGCCTTGATTTTGGCTTCTGTGTTCTCAAAATGCTTTGAATTATTTCCAAAGAAGAAATAAAGTTCAAAGGAAAGATTCCTGGTTTGTGAATACAGGGTCAAAAAAAATTCAGCCTAATGTCAGGGACTGCTCTTCTGAAGTCATTAGTTAATTCTTTGTCCTCAGGTTTTTAGGATAGGATTGACTGGGAAACCACCAAGGTCCCCCAAAGAGGTACAAAGGTGCAACACTTCAGCTGTTCTAAACTGTTAGTGAGCCACTACATAGATTCAGGGCCGACCCTTGAAGGACATCTGTTCATGTTTCTTGTTTGGAAATTTGTCTTATGCCATGAGTTTATATCACAGTGACTGTTTTCTGTAAGTGCCGAATGAGGTTACAGAACCAGGTACAATGTTTCTGTTTCCACCAAAGCCCTTGTATTTCGTTTGTCATTCCAGTTGCTGAGTTTAGATGCAGTTTCTAAAGAACTGTTTAAAGTTGTGAAACTTCACTTGGGATCCAGGCTTAATTATCGCTAAACAGAATTTCATATCCATAGCATGCAGACTTTAAAGTTTTAGTACACTTTTCATTTAAGCCAAGCTCAAACTGCAGCTTAATTTTGATGTGATTTGCAGACTCGGTGACAAGTACATCATGTAAAGCGATGCAGACGTATAAAAACAAGCTCCAATGAGGATCTCATACAAGGATCTTTCCATAGCAATTACAGAGTGGAATTGATTTCTCTCTCTTTCAGTTCTAACTGGTGTAATCAGGTAAACAGCTTGTGTTTAATTTTTGCCTCTGCTGGATGTTGGACCCACGCACTTGGGCTTGCCTACCCAGGTTGCATGTGTTAAGCAGTCTCTGTAGCAGCATATCTTCATGGGCCCAGCCTACGCAGGACAGCCTGTAACCAGGGAATAAAAATGTAAACACAAGCTGCTGTTCAGTGCAGTTAGTAGCACAGCAGCATGTCCTGTATATATTTTTACACAGATAATTCGGCTGCATTAAACTGGGCTAATCCATCATTTTTTTTGTCTCCTGCTACCTCAATTGTTTGTGGCTGTTTCTCCTCACTGTTTTAGAGGTATGATAGTATCCTTTAAGCTTCTGTAAGTTAACTGTTTTGGAGGTGCTACAAGCTTATGGAAAGGTATGAGAGTGATATTAACCTTGGCTTTTCCCACAGTAACTGGGCTGAGCAAAAGCAACAGCTGATTCTGAAAAAGGAAAAGTAGATCCAAGATTTACTGTACTTTGGGAAGAAATTGCTTTCTACATTTCTTCTATGCGATTCAGTGATGATAACTAGATCAGTTGCCAGTTGTTCTAAGTCTTGTACTAAAGTGAGTCAAAACCAGAAATTCATCACCATGTGTCGTTTTTCTTTTCACCTTCTTCTTCATCGTCCCCGTCAGAGAGTGGGAAAGGACTTCCTTAAATCAGCTGGTCACGTCTAAAGCCAAGGTAGCGAGAGTTCATTTCCCCCCAGCAGTCCCAGCCCTCCTTTGAGATTGCCTTTTTTGAATCACAGAATCACAGAAACACTAGGTTGGAAAGAACCTTCAAGATCATCAAGTCCAACCATTAATCCAGCGCCACCATGTCCCCTAAACCATGTCCTGAAGCGCCACATCCACACGTTTCTTGAACACTTCCAGAGATGGCGACTCCACCACCTCCCTGGGCAGCCTGTTCCAATGCCTGACCACCCTCTCAGTGAAGAAATTTTTCCTAATATCCAATCTAAACCTCCCCTGGCGCAACTTGAGGCCATTTCCTCTTGTCCTATCACTAGTTACTTGGGAGAAGAGGCCAACACCCTCGTCGCCACAACCCCCTTTCAGGTAGTTGTAGAGAGCGATAAGGTCTCCTCTCAGCCTCCTCTTCTCCAGACTAAACAACCCCAGTTCCCTCAGCCGCTCCTCATAAGACTTGTGCTCCAGACCCCTCCCCAGCTCCGTCGCCCTTCTCTGGACACGCTCCAGCACCTCAACGTCCTTCTTGTAGTGAGGGGCCCAACACTGAACACAGGATTCGAGCTGCGGCCTCACCGGGGCCGAGTACAGGGGCACAATCGCTTCCCTACTCCTGCTGGCCACACTATTCCTGATACAGGCCAGGACGCTGTTGGCCTTCTTGGCCACCTGGGCACACTGCCGGCTCATGTTCCAATGGTTTTGGAGAGTTCGTTGAACTGACCTGACTCTGTCTGCTCTAGTCCCTGGAGTTCTGACTTCCAGTGTGTGCCGTTGCTCTTAAGGCTTGATCTAGCAATGTACTTCATGCATATGAATAGTCCTTTTAAAGTCAATAATGAACAACCTACGTTATTTTAAGTTAGAGAAATGCTTAAGTCATTATCTGAATGGGAACTTAAGAGATGAGGGGGGAAAATCAGCTTGATGAGGATCTCATTTAGGGACTAGGAGTTCTGAGTTCCATCCAGGCTGAGCAATGGCAGGTACTTCTTTCAATGAACTAAAACCAAGCAAGAAGCTTCACCAGTATCAAGAAAGAGAAGCTCAAGCCTAATGCCAGGTCTCCTGCAGAGCAGAGCACAATACACAGATCAACTATCTGAACATAGCCCTTAGCTCTAGATAGAGATAATATTTTGACCTGCCACATAGGTGAGTACCAGAGGATAGATATGTGTTAAGAAAATAATTTGGATAGGTAGTGTAACAGGCTTCCGGTTGTCTAATAAAGATGTGAAAAAAATGTAAAATCTTATCAGAATAAGTCTGCACAATTATATGTAACTAATACAATATTACCACAATCGTCTGCTCTATTAAAGCATCCAGTTCTTTCCAGATTTGGCTGCTTTGGTTTAAGAGGTAAGCCCATAATAAGTTACATGCTGGACTGAATATTCATCTAAAATTCAGATGATATGTTAAAACCATGCTTCCCATTTGTACCCAGAGTGGTAGCTGATGAGGCTGCTGCGTGTTAAGAGTTTGTCTTCTAAATTGGCCTGAGGTAGCAACATCATTTTGGAGTCTTTCTTCTTCTCTTGATGTAGTGTTTCTATGTACGCAGACTTTCTCTCTCTATTACTGTAAAGAAAGAGACTGTGTTGATCCAGACAGGGGCTGGTGGGATTTATATGGTCAGCTGCAGTGGTCAACAAACACGCCTGTGTTGATCTGGTCCTTGAGTACTTAGCTAGGAATAAAAGACATACAGAAAGGGATCTTTCCTTATCTACATAAATGATACATTGAAAATTCTATATGTTATTTAGTTAATAAGCAACAACTGTATCATTATAATTTTGATATATTTATGCATATACATTGCTTTAAGACACGTAGCTGACAAACAGGAAGTGAGAGGACAGATTTAAGACCTAATGGCTACCTGGGCATGTCACCTCACATGTACCCACCCTCCAGCTGTACCCACCCGGCAGCTACAGGTGAGCTGTATACGAGCAGTATGGAAATTCTGTGTTCCATGTAACCAAATCATTAGGCAGTTGTATGTGCTGGATATCTTTGGAAAATCACTCTACTGAGTCTCTGAATCCAACCCTGAATTCATGCTGAAAACCAATAAGGGAAGCTGTGGGCAAACCTTGTTGTATAAAACCTTACTTATTGCCTGTCATGAGGGCAGTATGTCAGGGACTTATGCTTCAAAGGGGACTGTGAATAGACATTTAGATTTCAGAGAAGAAAGGTGAGTGTGAATCTTTGGGAGCAAGCAGCGTTATACATGGAAGTTCTGTACCAAAGCAAGACAATGGTGTTGATGAGGTGCTTGTAACTGAGAGTAGCCTGCCCTCCCAAAGCAGAGCCCCACTGAACTTTGAGCACACCTGCCACATCTGGAAGTGAACTTTGTAATGTAGCTATTCTCTTAACTGGGGAATGGCCTGATGGTTGACTAAAACTTTACAGTGTAAGGATAATTTTCAGTAAATGAAACCATGGTTACTAGTACTGAACGGGCTAAATGCATTCCCGTGCAGGTTTTGTGTGGTTATGCAAGGGGCAATTTGGCTCACATACATCTTTCCCTGGCTGCTAAACTGGTGCGAGCAGGGGAAACTTCATAGAAAGGCAGCGTACATGTGACAAGTTGTTAGAATCCTTAATTTTATTAATTTGACTGGGATTTTTCTCACTTTAGACAGGGTAATAGTTATAAAAGAACAAACCTACTAAAATATCCTTTTTAATGACCTGAATTGCCAATGCTAAACTTCATTGCTGGAGCATCTTATGGTAATGTGGCTTTAAATGTGCACTACACAAATGAACAGACTTTAGATCAAATTGAAAGTACCATTGGTATAATTTTATGGCCTGGTTGCTAAAGAGCTATCACTTGGAGAAAAGAGCAGAATTCCCTCTCCCAAAATGTAGGCAAAAGTCTCGGGTGTGGACACCCACTCAAAAGTATTCCTGGGGTTTTTGCTTGCTAACAAACAGAAAAAAAAAAAAAAGGATAGTAGTCCCTGGGAAAGCTTCTAAACCACTTGACTCTGTGTTAGGTATGGTGAGACATTTCAAGGAATGCTTGAAGAGGGCAGAGCTCAGCTCACCGTCTGACATTACGGTATCAGAAAATCCCCTGGGAGCTATTTCAGGCACCTGAACCCGGAGAAGCCTCAGGCCTGCTCTGACTCTTTCTGGGTTATGAATAACTGCCTCCGAAGACATGTGCCGCGACTGGGAAAGGCCCAGTGCTCATAGGATTTTTCAAAAGATGCTGTTCGTCCTAGTTGTAATATGTGCAGTAATTAAATGTTTAAGTCAAAAAGGGAAACAAAAGGTTTCATTCAGAAATAAGACTTGAAATTTAGCTTGGGCCCCCAGCAGGTAAAATTTACTAGAAAATAGCAGTCATTCATCGCCTAGTGTTTGATACAAGGCTTCTTGTGAATTGATACCTGAGAGCTGAGGCAGCGTCAGTGAATTCATTCAAACAGCACCAGTGAGTATGCCCGAGCATGGGAAGAAAGGTTGCAGGGAGAAAGCATGTGGATACGCAGCATTCCCTGTTAGTGATTGTTTCTTTGTTTAGCTGTACATTCCAGCATTTACATACGAAGATACTAAAATACTTTATTTCAAAAAATATCATCTGGGTGTATTTTAACTATACTTTGGCTGCTGTACTGAACAGCTTTCCAAAAATGAAGTCCATATCGTTCGTGTCTCCTCCCTTCCTACGCCTGCTCACTGACCCGCTGTTTAAGTAGGCAGTGTCTTTGCTAAATGAAAGTGTTACATGCTAAAATTTTTCCTCAGACTTCACCCTGATTTTGTGTGATCCTAGATAAGCCTCCACAAGATGGGAAGTCCTTATTTCTTTTTGCTTTCTGTGGGAGTTGAGTATATTCATCATGTGGATTAACGGGACCTATATCACAGCTGAAAAAGGATGGCAGACTGCAGTGGTGCTGGTGAGAGCTCAGCCGTCAATTAGTACCTTTGCTAAACGTGAGGGAGGCTATAATGTGCCGCTGGCCTTGGTGCCTTGGGTGGGTTGCATTTAAAATATAGCCTGGAGGCAGCTTTTCTAACTTTAGTGATGTGATGATCAGATCTGCAGAAGAGTATGCAGAAGTGATGCAACATGACAGTTTAAAATGAGAGAATGATAATGCCAATTTACTCCATTGCCTAATGAGTATATGACAGTATATTGAATCATTCTGTTACTTACTGTTTTAAAAGTTGTTTCCGTGTCAATAAAATGTTTGTGTATGAATAAGAGACCTCTTTTAGAGCAAAAACTAGAGGAAAATGTGCCATTGTACAGGTAAAACTTAGGTAAAAATTTTCTTTGGGGTTTCTTTTTACCATAGCCTTACAATCACTTGCATTTCTAGTAGCTTCTCGGCGCCAAGAGTAGGCCATAATGACTTTAAATCACTATGTGTGAAATGGGGAAGTTTCAGGGAGTTTCTTCTTTTACCCAGTGTTTGTGCTATTGTAAGTAAGTATGATAGTATACTTCTGAAGTGAAATGTTTTCAGAAGACGTTTCTCTGAGAAATCCCGTTCTGCTAAATTACACTCATGAAAATCCCTCCTAACCCCCTGAAATGATACCCTGATACTTATTTGAGTCCTTATAAAACACTGAAAAAGTGTTTGCCACAGGAGCAGGTATCTTGTGTCCCCAATGAAACGAATGTTTGTTGAAACAGCTTGTCTGCCTCAGTGATGTGGAGAGAAATCATGAAATAGCAGAGGACTTAACAAGTGCATATCTGACTGTAAATCCAGGGTTTGGCAGAACAGAGTCTTCACACCACTGCTCGCAGGTGAGCGTTTTGCTCTCACTGCTAATCTAGCCTTGCCAGGGAATGTTGAGGGCCCATAGTTATCTATAAGAAAAAGCATACAAAATGAGGAAATGTGTTGTGACCAAAGGAAATAAATGAGCAGATGGTGTGCAAGCATCGTACCTGACACTCCAGAGGGGTTTGTTGTAGCATAACCACCGATTACAAACATACAGTTATGAACAGAGGCCAAACGCAAGAAAGGCGGAGGGAAAGTGATATGCATGGAAGTATGGAATGAAAAGCAGTATAAAATAAAGATTGAGACATGACAAAGAAGCGGGGGGGGGAATGGAAAAACAAGCAAGGTGAGACAGCAGCCAGAAGTAGCTGGGGATAGCAAAGGAGCTCGGTGGGCAGATAACTGGACTTGAGACAATAAATAGCTGGATTCAGATTCTTTGCAAGATGAACACTGTGCTGCATGTGAGGCACCAAGAATTTCAGACTTGTGAGCAGTTAGTGGCTGAATCTACCAAGTAGAAATTACAGATTTTGTCAAAGTAAGTGTCGTGGTTTAGCCCCAGCCGGCAGCTGAGCCCCACGCAGCCGCTCGCTCACTCCCCCACGGTGGGACGGGGGAGAGAATCAGAAGAGTAAAAGTGAGGAAACTCATGGTTTGAGACAAAGACAGTTTAATAAGTAAAGCAAAAGCCGCACACGCAAGCAAAGCAAAACAAGGAATTTGTTCACCGCTCCCCATGGGCAGGCAGGTGTTCAGCCATCTCCAGGGAAGCAGGGCTCCGTCACGCGTAATGGTTTCTTGGGAAGACAGACGCCATCACTCCGAATGTCCCTCCACCCCTTCCTTCTTCCTCGTCCCAGCTTCATATACCGAGCATGACGTTATATGGTAGGGAATATCTCTTTGGCCAGCCTGGGTCAGCTGTCCCGGCTGTGTCCCCTCCCAGCTCCCCATGCACCCCCAGCCTGCTCGCTGCAGGCCAGCACGAGAAGCTGGACTGTCCTTGACTACTTAGCAACAACTCAAAACATCAGCACTTTATCAACTTTTTCTCATCCCAAATCCAAAACATAGCCTCACGCTAGCTTCTATGAAGAAAATTAACTCTACCCTGGCTGAAACCAGGACAGTAAGAAAGTTAATTGGAAGGAGGGGAAATAGAATGGTGGTGGGAGGTGCCACAGGCAGGACAATCAGGGTAAAAATGACAGTGAATTTGAGAGAACAAAAGGAATGACAATGATAAGGGGAAGGCAAACTTCAGTGTGCCGGGAACTGCCTCAAATGGGAAAAGCCGAGGTGTTGAAAGAATGTCTTTTTATCAATGCAAACAATTTAGTAAAGTGAGAAAGAATCTAATGCTTGCAAACCAGTGGTGATATCCTGACAGAAGAAGGATTTAGAAGTGAAGTGCTCTGGTTAAAGCGACATTTGCCTTTTTTTGGTGCCAGCAAAAAACCCGTTTAAGTGTTTATGAAGGGATGCAAACATCTATTCTATACTAGTCATCGGCACTACAGCTTCAATAAACACTGTTTAATGCTTAAACACGATGTATTGAAGTGGGATGCTGGAAGTTAAAGTACATTCAACTGCCAAAACGGCCTTTTCTTGGCCTGGAAGGGTAGCACAAGCAACAGAAGTGCAGTTTTCAATAGTCAGTTTGTATTTTGTTATTGACAAAAATGTTAAGTAAAATACCAGAAATTTTGCACTTTAAGGAAAATTTCTACAGTCAAAAGTTCACTTGTATTGCCGTACTCAGGAATATATTTTACACCTTCAGTCTTAACCCTTCCTTATACCATTTGATTGTCTTGAATATATCGTCTATAACAAGCACAGCCTCCAGTCATTTCTTTACAGCTCAAAAAGACTTGATTCAATGCAGAGAAACCACAGGATTTTTTTTATTAAACATGCCTTTGTTAACCCAGCAGAATATTGGAAAGTTTTGGAGTGAAAATGAGAGATCAAAAGACCTGAATGTTGTCCAAGAAAGCATGGTCAAAGCCATTTGTCAGGGAAGCTGGGAAGAGATCCAAGATCACAGATATGGGTGTCACTCTTTGTAATTGCAAGAACTCATGAAATATGATCACTGACCTAAAAGATGAGTAGAATCAGATAATAACAATGCACGTTGAGTTTCTGGGTTGTGGAGTTAGGTAAAAAGAGACCTACTACGACACATAGACCTATGTTTAAAGAACTATAGGGACTTCACTGAAGAAAGGCAAAAAAGGGAAAGTGTGTGAGAAAGGTTCTCATCCACAACTGCTTTGTAATAGTAAGTTTCAGCCACTTTCATAACTTTGGTGTGTGTTGTGCCAGAAGGCTTTAGGCCCCATTAGAAACAACAGTAAATGCCAGATAGAAATGATGTGTGTATTACTACTGAGAGTATTTTAGATCAGGAAGATCTTTGTGAGCATCAGCCAGAAAGAAGAGAGATAAAACACTCATTCTTTGATCTTGGAGGGTGGTCATTCAACAAAAAAGTCTCTGCAGTTCATCATTTTCAATAGCTTTTCTGCCTATCATACAGTGCCTATTCATGCAAAGGCCAGAGACTGCTAGGCTGTATAAGCCCTGCCCAGAATGCTAAAAAATATGTGCATCAAATACAGGGCAGATTGGGTGAAATTAGCCTGCAAAATTCAAATTTTAATAGAAACAGCTAAAACATGAAACAATGGATATTTGTGGTAGCAGGAGAGGTAAGGGTTTCTTACCCTTCCTACTGTCTGCTTAAATCTCACCTTTATGAACCCTTTGTACAGAGTTGCAGCATTCTAATTATGTAGTAGTATTAGTAAATCATGAAAATTGATTGCAAGAGAGTTTTTGGCCAAGGACCAAAGTATGGTACCCTAGCTCACTTGCTTAGTTTGCAGTGATAGTATCTGAAATAAATATCAAAGCCTAGAAACACAAACTGCAGAAGGAGGCAGGTTTGCAGAAATGTATAAACATTCGCCTGGAAGGTCCATTTTTCCATAGGGATTGCAAAGTTTGCTGCTAGGGTGGGAGGTGGGGAGACATGACTGTAAACTTGGTGAATTATTGGGAATCCAGAATAATCTTTGCTTCGTCATCTACTTTAGCCTATTAGTGCTTCTCAGTTACATAGGTATCTAGTTCAATTGGGATAGCAGTAAGAAAATACATGCATTTCTGCAAATCTTATTTCCATCTTCTAGGATAAATTCCAGCCACTGGAATTCCACAGATTCCAGTTTGAGAGTGCTGGTAGAGAGTCATAACTCTCCCTTACAGGTTTGGTGGGTTTATGATACATCTTGGAATATGAGTCTTATTACAGAGCCCAGTGAGTTTGTTTTCAACTTCAGGTGAGGAATTGCTTTTGTCAGAGCTTATGAAGAAGTGTATTGGGAAGAGGGTCTTGTTATTTAGGCTGTTCATAGAACCTGATGGCGGCAGCCCAGTTCTGGGATTTCCTAGGGACCACCACTCAGTGAGATCAGCAAGACAGTCTCATCGTCTTCCGTCCTCAGCAGCTGAGTTCCAGGCCTCTTCAGAGTGCTTAGGTTCACAGCTTACTGAGATCACTGAAATACAAGAAGTTCCATTAAAAATCTCTCTTTTACTGTAAGGGTGATTAAATACTGGAACAGGTTGCTCAGAGAGATTGTTGAGCCTGTCCTTGGAGATATTCAAAATTCAATTGGACACAGTCTTTGGCAACCTGTTCTAGCCTACCCTGCTTTGAGCAGGGGGTTTGGACTAGATGATCTCCAGGGGCCCTTTCCACATCAACTATTCTACAATTCTATGATTCTATGAATTATTTTATTCCTGTAACTTTAGTGATCTCTGAAACAGAGCAGGGGGCTTACTGAATGGCTAGATATGACAGAAAACATAGAATATATAAGCAGCAGGTCAGAGTATTCTGAAAGCTCATGGGAATCTTCTGCAAATGAGAGTAGAGCTTTATTACAGTGAGCCTATTCAAAGAATTATGTGGTTATTCTCATTCTGAAATCCTGAAATGCCATGGAAATTCTCTTGGCAGGATGGATTTTGGGTACCAGTAAATTCAACAATAATAGAATTCCTTGCTCATATTCAAGAATGTAGGCTCTGTTCCCAGCTCTGTTTCTGGACTGCTGTGTCATTCTGGACATATCCCTTTCCCTCTTTGTATTTCATTTACTGTTTTATAAAATGGTAAGCCTAACCTCCTTTGTGTGGGATACTAGAGTTTCTAGATGAAAACTGCTACAGAAGAAATAGGTGTTCACATTAAATTAGTAAGATCAAATGTTGTGTGTTCTGTAGTGAATGTGTGTGTTCTATCTGGCAGAAAGAAATGATGTTAATTAATTACTCTGACATGCAGTCATGATGTTACAGTCTGTATTATAGATGCCCAGATGTTGGGTTGTTCTTCCAGGATGCAACATGTTTGAATGTATTAGGAGGTGCATTTTTTCTTTGCATATGACTATGACAAATTGAGGCACAGCCAAGCTGCTAACTTGCTTGAAGGCATCTTTCACGCTTCATCCATTATATGAGTGATAGATAGTATTAAACCACTTTTTCTTTGTGAGGAAAAACACATTGTGGATAATGGAAAGGAAATCATCAGTGCTAATATTTATCCCAACTTTGTTTTGTATCTGCAAGATCAATGTTTTTTTAATTCACTTTTCATTCTCTTTTGCTTCATTTGCTTTGTAGTTGTAAAGGACATGTTGCATCTTGGGAGAGCGCTGGATCACATTTTGATCACAGTTTTATTAATACAGAACTACACAAGTGGAATTATTCTGGATTCATATAAATGACAACAGAAACTCAGCCATTGTCAGATGTTTAAATATTTAACGTTTCTGAGTTGTTTTTTTATAGTAGGTACCACTATTCTTGTCAGAAATTTCTTCTAGCCTGATTACAGAAGGAGACTTAGGTAATATTCATGTGTGCCTATCATGTCTCCTGCACTGACCAATTCACCCAAATCTGGGAGGTTGGTAGAGAGTTCAAAGTGATCAACTTCCAGCAAATTTTGTGAAAAGCATTGTCTGGATAGAGCAGGGACACACACGTTTGTTCCACTGGAAGAGTTTATAGGTCAAACCCAAAATTATTTCTTCTGTTTGATTTATTGGACTACCACTTAGCATGCATATCCAGGTCAGCCAAGCAGCACTCAGTACTCAGAAATGGGAACAGGTTTTTTGTTGCCTTTTGCCCCTTGCAGGTTAGATGGCATAGGACAGGTCTACTAATACTGAGCAGGCGGGCAAGGGAGACACATAGAGAGGAGGAACTACAGATATTGCAAAGACATATGAAATTATAGGGAATTCTATGGATTGGGCTGGTATTGCAATAATGGGAGAGCAGGGAAACAGAACACAGACCTAGCTGCAGGTTAACAGGCTTCATTATTTAAACTAAAATTTAAATCTCCATTCTGATTCTCTTTGCAAATGCTATTTCATCTGTTTTTGAAACGCCAGTAATGTGACTATGTGGCCAGTGCACTGACAAACCAGAAGGTTGCCTCCCCTTGAAGTTATATGGTTTCTTTTAATCCCATGTTTTCTAATGGCCATTTTGTTTTTTCTTTTGCTCAGTTAAGATGAAATAAGCAGGCAGAGTCAAGATGAGAACCATTAGGTAAAATTAGAGAGATTTACACTTTTCAGATTTCCTTAGTTACCTTTACAGTGGAGACACGCTCAAGAATTTGGATGGATCCAAGTATCTTCTGTGCTTAGCTTTGAATTGGTTCTGGAGCTACCTAGGACAATTTTAGTAAATATCTGGTTCACGAGTAGTTAAATGTGCTGACTTTTCTATATGTGCATTAGACATGCAACTGTTATTCTATCATTGTGTCAGTTTTGTATTTGTCTTGGTAATTTTTAAGGAAAACTCTTAGAATTCAATACTAACTCTTTCGTTTAATTGATTCTTCAAATAACATTTTAGTTCTCTCTGTGTTTTCAATAGGAATTAAATTTTTTTCTATATTATTCTGTGCCCTGCTAGATTCCCTGTGCAAGTCCTTCAGGCTTTAAAATACCATCTTAAACTGAAACTATTTCATGTACTTTGAAAAAAAAAAGTCCACTAAAGAAAATACTGTCTTCTCTTGGAATCAGTTTATGGAACAGTTCTTCCTCCCTTTTGAATTTTTCAGGAGAAAACTCCTTAATTGTTTTGTTACATTACTTG
Organism: Phaethon lepturus; assembly: GCF_000687285.1. Lineage (NCBI taxonomy): Eukaryota > Metazoa > Chordata > Aves > Phaethontiformes > Phaethontidae > Phaethon > Phaethon lepturus. The sequence goes on from NW_010518482.1 coordinate 37,994, forward strand.
CCAGTGATACCAAGATCATTGATTCTCTCTTGGTACCTAAACCAGCCTATTAAGACAGCACTATCAGAAATTTGTTACAGTGGATGCTTATATTTTTATCAATCAAACATATGCCATCTCAACCTAGGAGTAAATAGGGCTCTGAGTGGAAACAGGAATTTTGGACTAATCGGACTGTTTCTCAAATTTAAAAGTTTTTCTCAAGAAGGGAAAAATTTCAGATTTTTAATATTAATTACTTTTTCTGTGAAAAGTCATAAAATTAATTGTTTCTAATCCAATAACAAGACTTCCTTTTGAGAAGACACTCCTTCCAGTTGTCTTCAAACCAGGCAGTTCCTCAAATTAAGATACAGGATGGCCTCACTCCTAATTTGCAATTAAAGGCTGCCATACAGTGCTCTGCTGCAGAAAAAGGTCCAAATTCTACTTTTTCTGTAAGTCTTTCACACATTAAAAAATAGCAGTAGTAGTATAGCATGATAAAGTCAAACAGAAACTATAAAGCTCTGTGTCAGAGCTGGGCACCAGTCCGCGTCAAGAGATGTTCTGACTCTCTGTCTGACTCAGCAGCTTTTTCCATGATGCTTCCTGTGCTTGTTGCACCATACAGGATTTCCACATTTCTTTACTGAAATCAAATACTTTCTCTAGTAAAATAAGCAACGATCAGCACAGGTACATGAGTCATCCTTCTTCTATATGAAATTCAGAGTTTCAAAACATTAAAGAAAGGCAAGTTAAAATTATAGTAAATTAGGTTAAAAATCCTATTTTTCTTCATCATTGAGAATTTCTTCTTGTACTTCCATTAACATGAGATTCAGGAGGGACACATGTTTTGAAGTTTTCTGTTTGGGAGATGGCACGTTGGTGAAAAAATTACTTGGTCAATGGAAGTCTGTACACTGAACATTTACAATGATGCCCAGTCCTTTGTGAGGAGAATTATGCGGTTCCTCTACCACTTACATCTCACTGAAGATCTCAAAATGGGGCTCAGGTCCAGCTCCTAAATGAGATTTCAGTAGTTAATTGATCTGGTGTGGGCTCTCTGCACAGAAACTGAACTTTACTTTCCCTGTACGCTGTGCATAGGAAACATGTTCATTATCATCCAGGAACTCCATGACTGATTAGCTCATATTTACTTCTCTCTCAGTGCCTTCCTCTAGAGCCATGTATTTTCCTGGTTTCAATAGAGAAATGGAAATTAAATGTCAAACTAATCTCTGATATTTCAGAAGAGACAAACTTGAAAAGCAGAAACATGACCAGAAGAAATGTTTAAAATTTTATCGTGGCCCAGTCCACAGATATCAAGCAGCTGATTCTATCTGTGCAGTGGCTGTGTGTAACTGCATTTTAAGTAAGTGAACAGACCGACCTCAGTTGCAGGATTGTTTGTTTTACTGTAATTAGGTAAATTAATCAGTACATTAACTTCCTAATGCAGAGTACAGTTCTGAAATGAGTTGCAGATATTCGCTATTTTGATAAGATTTAAAGAACAAAAACCTCCACAGCAGGTCAGCGTTACAAGGCTACTAGAGCTCTGTAAATGTGTAAAAGCTTTAAAACTCCAGAAAAAAATGTATAGTGCAGAGAAAGTTACAGCTGAGTTATTTTTTGTTTTTAAGAGAAAGAAACAGGTTGGTTTGAGTTAGTTATTCCACTTCCATCTAAACATGTAAACACCAATGCATAACTAGCCTTGGCCTAACCCGTAGTTAAAGAAACTGTATTTCAAAACCATGAAGCTTCCTCCCTGTCCTTTGTCTGCTTGCAGTGTTCCCACCAACATCACCCACATGATCCCAGAAAGTGATCTTCCACGTGCTCGGGATTGTTTCATGTTCTGCGTAAGGGGCAACTTGTGTAGCCCTGGGTGATGGTGCTGCCAGGCTTCCCAAGGCCCAAAGTCGCGCTTACCAGAATTCGTTACATGCAGCCCCCGTTGTTAACAAAGGGACGTCTGACAGTTAATGGTAAATATAGAACGGCACGTTAAACGAGGCTTTCTGGTTTCTCCTGACTCATCCACCCTTTTATGTCAGTCTTTCAACACAGCGATTCCCTGGAGACATTAAACATGGTCAGTTCCTTTGTTTTAGTAGCTGAGTGCAGTCCTGTATCTCATTAAAGTGACTAACTCACAGTGAACAATGTCACATTACTAAAACTTCTTTGTCTCTCAAGTAAATGCAGGCCAGAAAGCAGGCTAAGTTTTTTTCCTGGGTGACTTATTGGGAAGGGAACTGGGATTTATACCGAGGCATGGTTGGCATCACCAGTTCCTAAAATACGTTGGTTGTGAGCTGCAACTACCACAGCAGGCTGAAGTTAAGACCTGATCTTTGTGCTGGACCCAAGCTCTTTTGTCCCCATGGTTCTTTCTTTCTATCTATCTCTTATCACCTCCCTTTCATCTGATTTTTCTCTTGATTTCTGCTTTTATCGATTCTTTTTCTTTACTTCCCTCCCTTATTGCCCTTAACACCTCCTAACTCCTGGGCGCGAGGAGTCAGCTGCCCTGGCTCTCACCGCCAGTAGCCAGTCTTACAGGCAGTCAAGAGGCCACAGGCTTGTTGTTCAGAGGCCTCCTGAGCTGACAGCTCCACACGGCGGGCTGCCTTCCTGATTATGTTACCCACTAGGCAGGGAGTAAAGTGGGTTTCAAGGAGCTGCCTACTGTTTTACCCACAGTGAGATGTTGCAACAGAGAAAGGAAATGGCTCTCAAGCAGAGCAGTGGCAGGATTTTAGTACCTTGAGTTCTCTGTTATTCCCCATCTTCCCTAGATTGCGCTGGTGCTGCTTATGTAGCCTGGCTAAGAGTCTACAACACCATTTTATATCACAGAGAGATTCCTTTAACGTCTTTCAAAATGACAGCCTGCCTTTTCAGGCTATGCATCCAAACAACAACTATTTAGTGCGGTTACTTTCTCAGCCGCGTCACTATTTAATTGGAAACTGCCAAGTGTGCCACTGGTGTCACATTGTGGTCTCCCTCTCACATAGCAGTGGAAAACAGAGACAGGCAGTCAGGAGCACTTACTTAATGTAATCTGTGTTACCTGAATTCAAGGTTTGCAAAGGATGCCAGGTTAACACCCCAGGGGACTTGAGCGATGTATTTCTATATTTGAACTTTAAGTGGGGGGAGGAAAAGAAGAGAGGAAAAAGAGAAGTATGTAAAAGTTTATGAGACATTTTCTAAAATTCAGGGAATAAGAGTCTGTAAAACACAGGAGGATTTGTATTCACTTTAGTTCTAGTAATGGGCAGAGGACTGTTTCTGCAAAATCAGTGATTGTTGCTGAAAAGCATCATAGTCACCATCTGAGCCTACTTTCAGATAGCTTTTCAGTACAGGTGTCCCTGCTCCAAAAGCCTAATTAGAATGAACAGAGTCTCCATTTCTATAAAAATTGAACCCAAACCAATCTCAGGTGCTGGCAGGTTTTGGGAACAGGTGGGGATGATTAGTTTTCTGACTCTGACCATATACCGCACTAAGTCTCCTGGCACATGGCACCTACCTAGTGTCTTTCATTTGCTTATGATCATTAAAAAGTAATTAGTGAAATTAAGGAGTTCTTCTGACTGTAATGTACTGTCTATTTGAAAACAAGGTGGATTTTGGTGAAGAGTCTCAATTTAGTTCCTGGCAAAGCAGTTTATGTTGCATGTCAGGGATCAAAATATCAAAATACACATGGACAGGTCTCGTTGTTTGCCACATGTAGAGTGAGCTTATGCCTCAGGGAAGAAGAGCCTGTAGCTTCTGCAACCTACTTTGTATAGCCCTGAAGGGTGTGGAGAGCCAGCTCCCTGCTGCCCTTTCAGGACACCAGGACACAAATACTTCATAAATCACAACCACTCTCAAACAGCTCTGTTTCTTCAGCTGGGTGAGGGGTTGCATCACTCCAAGACAGAGAGCAACCAGTGCATTCTTTATGTACGTGGGGAGTCCCAGGAAGCACCCTGTGTAATAGCAGCAGCATCTGTTGATGTAATACCTTTCCTACCAGCCCAAAAGATCCTAAAGAGAGGGTGATCTCAGTCCGAAATATCTAGAATTGTTGAGGGCCACTACCTAAATTGCTGTTACAAAGCTGTCTGTGATGTTCTTTCTGTGCCCACTACCTTCACTTTAACATGCAAGTCAAATGCTAACTGCAGTTGCGTGATCACTCTGGTAGAAATTACTATGGTCAATACGCAAATATTCTTTCTAGTTGCAGGGAGTTGAATTATTTGTATCCAACATAATTTTTTAATGCACTCTTTTGTTCAGCAATTAATATTTAACAGTCTCAAATAAAATTGTCAAACAATATGGTCTTCTCAATACAGTTTTAAAATATCTACCAATCCTTCATACTCTATTATAGTAAAACATTGGAATGGCTAATGTGAGTGGTGATTTCATTTGGTTATATTAGTACAAAGATGAGCTTCAATAATCCTCTTTATTTCACTTAGGGTTTTGTGTGTGTGTGTGCGTGCAAGAGAAGTGCAAGAAAATGCAAATGCATAGGGAAATTAATGATTTTCAGGTGTCCGTTCAGTGGCTTTTCTCTTACACCCATTTGTAGGCTGCCTGGAAATTTATCTCAACTTAATCTCTAGTTATAAGCAATTTGCAACTTGAGCAATAATCTTCATAACCTTTGCTACAAGTTGTGTCCTTGATATAATAGGGAAGGTAACGCATTAGTAGTCACATGCTGAGCTCTGGCTGTACCTGAGATTTAATGATACTTAACTCTGGACCTAATTTCAGTTTACAAGCGATTACATGCTGTCCTCTGGGACATTGCTGCAAAGAATTTCCAAATAAGTTGCAAAATAGTGACGAATTAACTTGTAGTCTTGTCAAAATCAATTATCTTACATGACAGCTCAACTACACTTTCCTATTTGCTGCACTGCAGCATGCTAAACATCAGCCAAAGCGTAAACATAAAGTCCTTGTATGTCAAAACTCTGTAGTAGATTGATCTTGTATTTCATGTGCATGCAAATCTCCTGTAGGCTTAGTGGAAATGTTTTACTTACATTTACAAAAAGAGAATACTCTTTCCTGCCATGTTTATAAACTGTTGCACTATGCAATCATATAGATTTGATATAATTTCATCAAAACATTCTTATGGATGGTGTCCTTGGTTTTTCAAAGTTAAAAACCTCCTTTCAGATTGACTCTGCTAAGTCAATGCCAGGTAAGACCCTCAACCATGTGCATGCTGCAAACTCTTGCTGCAAGGGAGTGGCTGCATGCCTGTCAGGTGAATGAAATGGTGCCTCCTTCCCCAGGCATGGTGGAGCTGCCTTCACAGGGATGATGTGATGGATTTGAGTCTGGTCATATAATATGGGAGATAAGCACGGAGATAAGCAGTCTATAGGAAAACTGTCAGCAATCACTCAGATACAGCCAGCCCGCTCCCCGCACCCGATGGGGTTTTGGAGAGGAGGAGAGCTGGAAGGACCCAATGAGTCAAATCACTTTTTCTGTACTGAGGAATTTAGAGTTAAATTTCCCAGCCTGGAAAACCTGGTGTGATTTAGCTGCACCCACGGATCTGATCGGTTCCTTCTGTTTATGAGAAACTCACTCTGCACAGAGCTGTTGTTTGAAGTCCCAAACACTTAGGAAGGCAAGATTCCTTCAGTTCTTACTCGGTTTGTAGTTTTAAAGGTTTCATCACATCTTGTGTGCGAAGAGACATTATCTGTGAAAGCATAGACTCTTTGTATAAAATTCTGTAATTACACGATTATAAAATGCACAGAGCCACTTTGCTATCGCGTGTATATAAAAGACAGTTAAGCTGACAGGGTAGCATTCTGCTATATGGTTATGATCGGCTTAAGAGAAATAAAAGATAGTAAAGACACATCAACATCTGTTTAGGTCAAAATCACTGCAGGGAAGGCTGCTAAAAATTTTGAGTAGTGTAGTGCTGGGAATCTGTTTTGCAGGTTTAGCACTTGACTTGGCTATGTGTAGAGGCCTGTCAAACACTACTACAGAGAGAAATACATCTAGGACTTGTATCGTTTCCAAGCTTTAATTTCTCTGATATAATTTGGAGAACGAGTGTTAGTGAAATAGTACATATTCCTGCCAACGGATTACTGAACCAGGAAAATACTATTTCAGATGTAGTATTGGTAGATAATGAAGATATAATAAATGACCCAATCGTAGAAAATAACGTCAGACTGAATAATGACCATTTGGTTCCTTTAAATCCAAGAGAAGTAAAAAGAAAAAATCACATCTCTACAAAACAAACATTCAAAATTAAGAAAATTCACTTGGAATGTCTTTTGGCCTGGAAAACTTAGGAAATTTTTTATGATAGATGCCCCAAAGTCCAAGTTCTAAGGAAACTGTCAGGGATCAACAACTTAAGCTTAAGAAGCAGAAAATTGTAGCTGGAGACCCCAGAGACAATTTCATAGTAATTATCAAAGGAGAAGGTAGTAGAAAGAAGTACAGATCTGTAAGGAATAGAAAAGGGAACTGAACAGCAGACAAAACTATGTCTCAGAAGTCAGGATATGTTAGGCATAAAGTGAGATTCGCCAAACGTCAAGTGGAGTTACACCTAGCATATAGGCTATTAAAACAAATGGCAGCCGTGTAGGTAAAAAGAGAAGAGAGAAGGATGGGAGAATCCTGCTTTAGTGGAAATGGAGTAGGACACTGGTGTCACCAAAACTAGGCAGATAGTTTTTCCAGTTTTCTGCGAGAATGATGAATGTGGCGTCAAAAAGAAAATGAGTAAAGGGGAAAGAAATAACCACAGCTGAGGCAGGAGCAAAATTTGAAGACATTAGTATGCCCACATAAGGCAAGCCAGATAATCTGCCAGCCGTGTTCTGAAACAATGGCATATGAAATCTGACCCTATAGCGAGCATTTGTTAATAAATCTTGCCAAGGTGAAAGGGGTACTTGTCAGAGTCCAATATATGCTGACCAAGTTCTTGCAGCTACTGCACACGTGGGGGGTTTAATGACTAATACAGAGTTTACTTATTTGAAGTTATACAGCATTTTGATTTAGCAGAGTGATACAGCAATGCACTTAAATTACAGTACAAGTACAAATTACACTTAGCAGAGTGTAGCAATTGCAGTATATGATTGAATCATAATAGAAACATGAATTTCATTACTGGTCTCCATGGTGTGTTTGCCGTCATGACGCCCTGCATCCCCAGTTGCTGGAAAGGAGTATGTGGGTTGAACCAGCTCAAGGCCATTGCGCTCTTTAAAGTTCTGTTCTCATTGTTCATTTTGTTATACTCCACGTTGGGTTGAGCCAGGTATACGCTCCTCATGCTGGTCTAGCTAACTCAGGAAGAGGTATATTTGCATTCTTTTGATTAACTTAGGGAAAAGCTGTTACACAGGTGGTTGATCCACTCAGCTGATACAGCCAGTTGCTCTAGAACAAAGGCTACCCTCCAATTCCCTTTTTGTTGAGAAAAGTTCAGCTTCCTTTGTAATTGCTGTGGTCAGTCACTCATTCATTCATCCCTGAGCCTCAAGGACACGTAGCCTTTGCCTCTCTCCACTGAGTCTTCTTCCATTGTAGCAGTTCATTGATTGGTCACAGTATCGTGTACTGAAAGAAAATCAAACATAGTTGCTGCATTTAAAAGAATTTAATAATAACGCACTTAGCTAGAGGCCTGTTTTTCCAATTTCAATAATATAAACATCATAGAATACATTTTGGAGGAAAAGAGAGAATCAAATGCCTAGAAGTAAATGAAAAATGGGATAAAATACAACATGTATTTATCTAAGGTAGATAGTACTAAAGGAAGTGGATAGCTTTTTTTGATAAAATAACCAATTTTCCAGGCAAAGGAAACAGTGGGAAATGCTTTGTAAACATAAACAAGTGGAGGCAAATTGCTGCCTGATGGGTTCACTGTAAATGGTGCCTTGCCATGAATTCTATAGCTTGTGGTAAGTTAAGAAAAAAATTATTTTCAGTTTATTTATATGAAAATATCGGCATGAACCACGTTAACATGTACTACGAAGCCAGCCACATTGTGTGCACAGTATCAGAGCTGCCTCCTACTTGCCGAATACAATTTGAGATATATGGTCAAGATGGGGTTTACATCATTCTACCATATGCTCTGTATGCCACGAGAGGAACTCTTATTCCTCAGTACGTGGGGCTGGCACTCAAGTGAACCTTGGCTTCCAGATCCAGGATCCAGTTGTCCATCTTGGATGCTCTTGTTTACTGACTGCTCTGTAGCTAAGCAACTGCACAGGTCTTCTAGGAAAATATATGGGAAGGGCAAAGGTGGTTATGCTGGGGAATATGCGTATATAACTGCAGAAAGCAGAACAGAGCTCTTAGTCTTCCTAGGAGGATGTTGCAGAAGTTTGAAATGTCCCATTGGCAAAGAATTTCTGAAAGAACATTTGTTTTCTGATGAAAGACCCTATTTAGGACTTCACAGTTACTTTTTAACTACTAGCTCAGCTACAGAGTTGACCTCTACGGGTGGCTTGAGAGTCTGCAGTTCATAGTGCAGGACGTCCTATTATGAAACCTCTTCCCATGAATGTAAAGATTGTTTTCATACTGGGTGCATCCAATTCCTCATCTTGTTGACAGTTCCCCAATTTTCTTGATAGGCATTGCCGCCAGTCAGCATTTCATCTTGAAATACTCTCCTGTTGACCCTTGTATGTTAGATAAATTAGTTAGTTTCTCGCTGGTGTAATTAAGGAACAGTTTTTTATTAAAAGTAGAAATGTAATTTTTGGTAAAATATAATTTGGCTATTAGCCTTATAAAACAAAATTCATTATTATTTATACCTAGTAGCAATGGGAGGGATACCCCAGCAAGATCAGGACTGACTTGTGACAACAATTTAGATATCTGAGCTGGAGTGACCTGACAGAAGTTTCTGGGTGGTTTCTTCTACTCTAATCTCCATGTGTGGGCCTGAACAGAAGAAGAATAAGCTCCCATGAAAACCTGATCCTGGGAGCTTGTACATTTGCACCCTGAAAGGTGGCATGGTACACCTATAGTCACCAAACAGGATCCTGGAATGGAAACTCTGCCTTCAAAGTTCATGTCTGACTTCATCACTTTTCTGGTTTTCAGGCACTTTTCATCATTAACAGTTGATATTTTTTGCCTTGGAGAGAGTCTCAACATTTCATCCATAAAGCTCCATTATGCTAACTCAATTTTTAACTCTTATTTAAGAAGAAGGAGGAGAGAGATTACCTAACATACTGAATTACTTAAAGGGTGAAATCCTAGTCCTGGAAGGCAATGGGAGGTTTGGAATCTACTTCAGTGAGGTTAGGATTTTATGCACAATGTTCATTTCCTTTTTCAGGAATACTCATGTCTGCTCTAATGTAAATAAATATTACCATGGAAAGTTATCCCACTGCAATTACTTTGTGCATTACATCCTAAATATCTACTTGTACATGACATTTACTAAAGAAAAACACTTGCAAATTACATGTTTGATTAACATTACATCTTTCACCGTTTAAAAAGGGTATGGTAATTGAAAGCTGCATTACTTAGAAACCATGAACTTTATTTGAGCTCTTCTCTATAACTGCAAATCTTCCCTTTTTTATTGAATATTTCACTCCGGATTTATGAACATTTATAATACGTGGAAGTTAAGTCCTCTTAAAGCAAACATCCCAGAATATGAAGGCAATGAATACTTCCTGCTTTGTCACTCTTACAAACAAAGGTGCGCGCGAAACGAATAGCGGGTAGAATGATGGTTCAGGTTTCGCACCCTGTCGGTACCTTGCACAAATGACCATAGTTCTGTGGACCTCTACAGAGAGCCCACGTGCACCACGGATAAATCTTACCGGCAGTACTCACTGGCATGTTGTGAGTGCACATTTTTGCACCTTTGAAAATAGACATCCTTGAAAAGAGGTTACAATTAAATACCATCCTTGCAAGACTTCTTCACAAGTAGAACAATATCCCGTGACGTTATTCTTGTGAAATGGCACTTGAAATATTGTTCTTTCAACTCTGGTGTCCAAATCCCACACTGGTGCAGTTCCAATTACATTAGCAATGTATCACCTGATCCTCTTTCAGAATCAATGTTGGTTTCTCTAGGTGCTGTTAGACAGAACTCCTCTGTGTGAAAGGACATCTCAACCCATGTGGTACATTTTGAATTAGAAACGAGCTCCTCAGTTTTGTGAGTGAATACACTGGGAATACAACAGTGTTACTGTGGGAATTTATTTGTGCTGTCTTCCAATTTCTGTATCAAAACTAAGCTCAAAGTTAGATAGACAATTACAGTGCGGTTCCTGTTCAGCTTGGTGGGACCTGCAGGTCCTCAGCCTGTTGGGAAGCGAGGCGACTGACTTTTCTGTTTCGGGAGACAGGGTTAGCATGAAAATGAATATGAAAAACTGGCTCTAAACCTAAATAAATCTTACCTGTGCTCTTTTGTTGCCTTCTCATGATGCATGTATGACATAAATTCTCAAAATCTATTTTTGTGCTATTGCCAGCAGCCTAGGAGTCGAGGAAATAAGAATTATGGCAGCCATAATGGCATCGCTTATGAGGAAATAAAAGAAAAGACAAACATGTCCATACAGTACTTATAAATCTATTATAAACTGCGTTCTAAGCTTTGCTACAACATTCTTAATTTAATCTCCATTGCAGTGCACTGTTGATACAGTAAGGAAAATTTACTGTGCATTAAAGTTGTGGACCGATTAACTTTTTAAAATATTGAAATCAATTTTTGTATGTGTATGTGTGTGTGTGTGTGTGTGTGTGTGTGTATATAAACCTCCAAGAGCTTTTGAATATGTGATGATCTTGTAGGGGTGAGATTTGTAAAGTCAGTTAGCTGTTAATTTGAGATTGTTATTCATCTGTAATTGCAGCCGGTTGTTTAGAACTGTTGTCTCACAGCAGGCGATGCACGGGCCATGTTCCAGCATCGATTACGTATTGCACCTTGGGACTGGCGTTGAAGAAACAACTACTGCACTGATGTGCAGCTGACAGCAGTGACAACTGCATGTCCTGCTCAAGGCATGACATGGCTCTAAAATTAGAGTCATGCATTGGGTGGTCATAGCCCAAGTTATTTGCGTATGAGTTAAATGTCCTGTCACTGGATAGTTTCACCTCATGGGCTAATTTGTAATGTGAAGTCCAGCCCCTAGTGGGGGATTCAACCCATCTAATCCAGCCCACTGCTCTGGGAAGCATAATGCTTTGCCAGCCCTCTCAGTGATAGAAGTGGACAGTGCTTTGACGACCCTGGTCTGTTCCTTTTTGCTAGTTTACTTTGAGCTGGCCTGTGCCTCCTCCCTGCGGCTCATTTGCGAGGCTTTGGGTTTTGTCCGCTACCCTTCCCTCTGCCGTATTTCATGGTCCTGGGACGTTACTCTAGACAAAATCTGAGTAGAAGACAAGACTGAATGGAAACAGAGGAGTTCTGTGAGAACTCCTTTAAAACATGAATGCAGAGCTAAGTCCTGTGGAAGTTTCCCCTCTCAGATAGGGTTTTATGTTTTTTTAACCCTCAGACCACCCAAACCACATTCATTTTACCATCTCATCTCATTATTCAGAGGTTTGCCACACAGCTCCCAGTGGCATTCCTAGAAAAGTCATGACTTTTTTCCTTTCCTTGGGACCTGACCGTGTGCAGTGTGCTCATCTTCAGTAAGCTGTAGTGATTAATAACTGTATTTCTGTCCATTTTATTTCTGAAATGGCCTTTGCACTCACTGGAGCGGCCAGGTCACAAAGCAGGAGAATGAAAACTGGAACAACGCACAGTTCAAAAGTAAATAAGGAACTAAATAAATAAATAAATAAATATTGCACACCCTTTTTATGGAAAGCATTAAATAAACTGGATCTAGGAAAGGTACTGCACTTGCACTATTCAGGCCTTTGAAGTACGATTGTATAATGTATTATTTATTGTGCTTCTGTGACTACTGCAATATCAGCTAATAGAGGAAAGATGTTTTAGATGTTACTTAAGAATGTAAAAGAACATGACTTAGTGAGTCAGAGGCTGTAGGAAGGACTTTTTCTGCTGCTCCTTCTGTGGCTGCAGGTAACAGAACTCCTCACTTTTCCTGCTGAGGAATGACTGAATACATTGCAGTCCGGTCCACTGAAGGGAGACTGTGTAGCTTAGCAGCTATTTGGTTTTCACTAGATGAGTTAACAGCTGTAATAAAGAGTATCCAGGAAAACACCTCCCTCATCAGGATGGCCCCGCAGCACCCCGGGCCACGGCATCCCCAGGAAATGCCGTCTGCGTTTCCACTTCCAGACGCTTTGACAAATTGGATGGGTGGGCAGATTTAGGGCCCTGATTCACAGCACACAACCGAGAGTTTAACTCCCACTGAGATCTCTTGGAGGTGCAATTTGGCTGCCCTCCCTTCCCTCTCCATAGCCTACTCCACAAATGTCCCTTTGCAGCGACAGGAGGCATTGGCTTTAATATATTTGCGTTCGCTGGTGTCTTCACCACAGAACACATCTGGTGAGGATCTTCAAAGAGTTTTTCATTACCATTGTTCCAACAGAGCTATAATTTGGAAGTAAGTCAAACAGGAAAATCCACCTTTTACCTCTGCTTCTAACTGAGAATCCCAACAAGGTGGAAAATATGATTTTTCTTTGGTGACAAAAGAACTGAATGGCTGATCTCTCTGCTGCCTGTGTGGTGGACAAGATATGAATCCCGAGGCATGTACACACAGTATCTTGTTTTGTGAGGGAATGCCTCTGGTAGTTGGAGCCAATGACTGACTCTCATGACTGGGAGAAACTTCCCTCCACTCCAGCAGCCAGTTCTGAGCACGGACCTGGTGTGGCCCAGTTTGTTTACTACCTTGCGCTTCAGTATCCTCACCCAAATGATGGAGATAGGTAGATTAAAAAAACATCATGTAAGATTAAATACTAAAGCACCTCAGGTTTTCTCAAAAGAAAGTCTCTGTGTGAGGGGAAAGACCTACTGTATCACTTCAACACGCTGCTCGGCTGAAACTGTTCTAAATATCTGTAAAAAATGTTTACTTAAAAGTTGCGTAAGCTCTCACTACTGTACATGAATTAGAGAGGATTCTGTTTCAACATTACTGTAATTCTCATATTTGCCACTGACAACCTATCTGCATTATATAAATCACCTCTAGAGCACCTAATTTAGTACTATTACAGTCCAGATGAAATATTTATGTAATTTCCCTTCTTTTGATATAAACTGCAGTTACAGAGAGAAAATTGACTGTAAAAATGACATTGTAGGATTCTATATTTATCTTCTCTCAGCGATTTCCACAGCAAATTTACTCCATTTACCAGTTGAAGGGTTTTTTTCCTGTTGCCTGATTGTAAGCGTGGCAAAACTGAGCATGAAATTTTAACATCATGGTGTGTTTCTCCAAATCACACTTGTCACACTTGTAATCTCAGTAGAGGCAAAAGACAGATTTGGTGTCTGGGCTGCACTCGTAGCAGTGATCCCTCTGTAATTATAGAAAGGCTGTTTTATGAAATGATACCACGCCTCTGCTATTTCTACTCTGTAGGCAAAGACAGACATGTAGATATTAATATTTACAGTAGTGTTTTGCAGCCCTAGTCAGGAACTGGCACTTTGTTGTGATAGGCATTGTGTTATCAGGAGACAAAATTTAAAACCTTTGTCTCCAACTGCTTAGTCCCGTATGCATCCTTTGATGCTTAAAAAGAGGGTTCTTTTCCTTAGGGCAGTAATAAAATCATCCTTTTCTGTCCCATTGTCTATCTGCAGCCTCAGAACTGCAGCATTTTTGGATATTCTACCCGTCTGCCAAAGGCTGTTGTAATTGGCCAGTGTGTTAAAAGAAGTTCCTAGTGAGGATGGGAGACAGGCAGGCCTGCACAAACACACAGTGACAATATAAATCTTATTTCAAGAAGAAAACAAAAGAGATCTTTTACACCAGAGATCTTGCATTAGTAGTGCTTTCAATTCTGCATCTTTTCATCTCAGATTCTTGTCCGAAGGCCCAATGCCTTTGCTAAGAGAAGGTAGAACTTGTTAGAATTGTTTTGTATAATGTTGCAGAAGAGAAATCAAAACTCTGATCTCAGCCAGAGTTAAGAAAAGCTCAGCAAGTTCCCTGCAACTACTAGGCAAACTGTTGTAAGTACCTACCCCACAGGATCTAATATTGTAGAACACCGAGCAAAGTGGATATATGTGTGAAGCGAGAACATGGAGCAAGAGATCTGATGGATCTGGTGTTGTGTAGTGTAGATACATTTAAATATCACATAGATTTCATGAGGTTCTGAGTATGTGCTCAAGATGAGATTAGGCAGCATATGGTCTTGGTATCTGTGACTGTCAACACATCCCTTCTCCCTTCATCCATAGAAAACTGTCTTGAAGAGGTAACCTGCTGGTGGGAAAAATCACTTATTTATTGGCAGTCTACTCAAAGAAGCCAAACTTAAAAAGCAAGAGTGACATATTAGAAAGTATCAAAGATCGAAGATTAATTCCAATTAAATATCTTTCCGAAACTGTTCCGATAAAGGACTATATTTAAAGTGCATGGCTTATCCATTTCGGATAAAACTAGTGCATTTTTATGGTCTTGTTTTGTCCACAGAGGCACAGGTGACATTAAGTGAAAACCGAACACATAAGCTTTGAACTGCTCCGTCCACTATATTGTCTTCATGCTAAAGAAAACATGGTGTTCAGTTTTCGCTAGCATTGCAGAAGGGGGAGGGAGTTTCTGACTAACATCCATTTTTGATGTGCAATAAAGATGCCATATGGAGTCAAATTGGTGATGATCACTGCTGCTTCAAATAGAGTGCTATTTCTTATTTGTGACATCTTTAAAAAAAAAATCACTTAAAGCTTGTCTTTTAGTGCTGGGCACTCATATGTTATTGGCCAAGTCTTTGATGAAAACAGGGAACGATCTGTAGAAGTCAGTTTTACACGAGGATTTTTCTCCATTTTATTTCAAAGGGTCTATTATTAAGAAATTGTAAAGAATATTCTTTCAATCTACCGATGTACGTTCTCATTAATGTGAATTCATTTCCTGTGATGATCATGGTAATACAAAGCATGCGTCTGTACATTCTGGTTTGTGCAGCTAGACCTAAAATTGCAGCGTTCCCGTGCCTCGCTGCTGCAAAAGGCATGGTGTGTTCCTAACTCCAATTTACAGATGGCAATTAACTTTCTAAAACTATCAACCTTTCAACCTCCTTTCTCTTCTCACCGGGGATAATATTGACATTTAGAATCTGCAGACAAATGCTGCAGTAAGAAAGAGAATGTTTTTTTAATGGAGACTTCTGCCATATCTCCGAGAGTGTAAATGTATGTACACAATTTGCATGCATTTCAATATATATATCCTGATGAATTTCAGTGGGCCATTTTATTCAGGGGAAAAATAGCCGACGCAGACACCATAATTGAATGAATATTATTTTAAATATTCTAATGTGAGAGAAAACCGTTCTGTGCAGAAGGCCAAAATGAGTCTGTGTACCTATGAAATCACATTTCAGTCCTCAAAATAGACCTGAAGTAATACATAGACCTTTTGTTTGCTTCTGGCACAGAGATAAGGCCCACAAAAAGCTTGATGACAGTTATGTATCTAATGTACTAGTAAGCCTGTCACTGACTGGGACCATCTCCTTGTTCGCTTTTGTTCTCTGTTTTTAGCCGTCGGTTGTCTCCTGTCTTTAGCCAAGAAGTATGTCTGCATTACAGCCCCTTGGTGTCACAGTAGTGTGTATATAGATGTACTCTCAAAATTTCTTGGTTGGCGTGCAGGTGTTTCAGTATAAGCTGCATGAGCCTACACAGGCTAAGTATTAGGTGTAACAGTGCTATTGACGTCTAAGGTTTGGGAACTAACTTGTATACATTAGGGCAGGTTGCTTTCACACCACTGCATCACAGCTTCGGCTCCTTAGATAGTCACCTCTTTGTGGCAGACAGCATTTTAGCTCCGTGTGTGTCATGCCTAGCCCAATGACATAGGAGAACACAAATAAGGGTAAGATGAATTTCCTCTGACAAGCTGCCCCCCATCTTACTTATCCTTTCCTTTATCAGTGACTGTGGGAACAATCAGGACACCCAGCATTTCACAATTTGAGCAAAACTTTTCTACCCCAAGTTGAATCCTTAGGGAATTGCTTCCCTCCCATATTCCGTTACAAACCCAGCTTTACCTTTAACTGTATCTTTTCCTTCAGTAGCTTTTTTTTTTTAGGGTAAAGAATACAGAAGAGTTTTGGAAAATAGGATAGAATCATCCCAGTGAATCACAGTAGACACACTTCCTTTTCTATACAAGTGTTTAGTTACTCATTATGGTCTTCGGTTGAAGACTTACAGCAAAAAGTAAGTCCAGCCTCTTCCAAAATTGACATATTATATATTTGTTGTCACCATTAGGCAGTTGTTGAACCAAAAACTATTGAACTATGGAAGGATACCATCAGTGGGCATTCCTTGTTCTTCAGCTCACTGTTTTAATAGTGAATCAACTTGAGGAACAAAAAATGTTTTTTTCTGCTTTTAACAACTAGTTTTGATATTTACCAGTTGACCATATCAGTTTTTCTAAAAGCAGCAGGACATCATGCAAAACTGAATTTTAAACTGTCTGGTTTGCAATCTGATGATCTTCTAGCTCCACTGAAATTATAACAGAAAACACAGATTGAAGAATGTCATTAGACAGGGATAAACATTTGGATTTTCTCTATGAAGGTTTGTTAACCTTGACGTGTTTAAGATTGTCAAGTGACTGTGAGCACCAGAATTACTTATGGTACATCCACAATATAATATTTTTATATATCCATAAGATTTTTAAAGATTTGTTCTTTCTTTTCACTTTTCTAGTGGGTATGAGGCAGGAAATTCATTATTCAGTGAAGCATGTTTTTTAGAGAACTCAAGACATTTCAGAACATAGCAGAACTGGTACAGAGTAGAACAGAAGCAGCAAGGCAACAGATATTCCTAGAACACTGCATCTGGAATAACCCAAGAATAGCAGCTTTTGTCACTGAGACACCACCCACTGTTTGCACCATGGCAGAAATGACTGTTTGAGGTGAATAAGGGCATGATAGGAACCCAGATAAATGTGCATTATTATTCATCCTTTACCAAAGGCAAATTTTACAAAAGTGACAAATTCAATTTATTTCCATGAAACCTTCAGGTTGCCTAGAATGCAAGGAAACAATGAGATCCACCTGGATTTTTTTACTTGTCTCAAACCTGAAAGGAAATCTCTAGTCCACAAATGATCAAGATTAGTATTTGCTTTGCTTTCATGAAAGGTTACCTGTAGAGTACCTCACATTCATTGCGAAATTTATTTCCTGATGAATCCAATTTACATTAATGTGGGCTCATTAAAAGATAATTATTGTGCTGAGAAGAGGACCACAGCATACATCAATAGAACATCTGTAATTGTTTTAGTCGTATGATAAAGAGATGATTCTGAGTTCAGCTTTTCATAATGCCACTCTTCTAAATGTCAAAACTGGATTCTTATTTTAACAGCTATGGCAAAACTTAATTACTGTGATAATTATTATCAAGAAGCAGATGCCTAGCACCAGCTCACCTTCTCTCTATTAGCATAGTATAGAAATCTTTAATGTTTTAACAATTATGATTTTGAAAGAGACTACTAGGATCATAAATGTTGAAATAGCTGGGTAAGCTAAGTTTTGCTCAGAGGCAAATAACATTTTTAAAGTCAGCATTTGGAAGACACTATTTAACAGTGGTCCAGTTGCAAACTGTTCTATACAGTTTCCCAACATAGATGACATTTGAACAGATTTAGCAAAGATATTAAATAAAAAATTTGGTTTTATCTGGTGAATTTTTCTCCATGTTTGGAAGTACATACTAGAGTTTTAGTTCTATTAGCTGGCTCGCCCTCTGCTTGACATTATATAATAATAATTAATGGATACGTCCATTTATGTAGCTATATACCTTCATGTTCCAAGTATTTCATAGCATTAAGTAATTAATCATCACAACAGCTACATAAACTAGGAAGATAAACTGTACAATAGAGTTCATGTACTTTAGCCCTGGCATTCTAGAGTAACAGCTCAATAATTTCTTGGTGTGTGCAAACAAATGCTTGATAACACAGAAGAAAGAATACAGAAAATTAAACAGTCAGGAAGAAACAGAATGGCAGATGAAGGATCCAGTCCAGTGCTGGGTATCAGTGGAAACGTATGTGTGTGAGGTGGTGTGGGATCTCCCTGTGTACTACTGGCAGAACAGTTAATTCTCTTATCTGTCGTGAAGTATGTAATAGTCAGCCAATAGAAAATACACTAGTAGGTACTGCCATATGAACCACATATTTGGAATAGTGAAGTTCATTCTTTTTTGCGGGCTTTTTCTGTATCTCTCTCTATACAAGCTTGCTGCAGGGTTTCTGTTGACTTCCAAGGGCACTGGATTGAGTCAAAACTGGAGAGGGTGAACATTCGTTTGCTTATATTGCCGCTTGTGCTGCTACACCTGTCACAAAGCCAATGGGTAGACTTAAACTTGTGCTTATGCCTGTAGCTATTTAGGACGGCAAGAGTTTGTACTTCCGTGATCAAGGCTTCTCTTGAGGTTTTCATAGAATCGTAGGGTAGTTTGGGGTGGAAGGGACCTTTAAAGGTCATCTAGTCCAACTCCCCTGCAATGAGAAGAGAGCCTAAACTCATAATGCACCGTCTGTAGTGATGCAGAACTCTATGGAATCACTGAGAGTGAACAAAACCTCCAACTTTCTACAATTTTAAGCTAAACTGCAGGACAGATAGACCTTATATAGTACAAATGCATCAGTGTCGGCAGTAACTCTGCCATACAATGTGCATCTCTCTAGTGATCATTAAGTTAGATTCTTTTATCTGCTTCCTGGAAAGCTTATACAGAAAAAGAACATTTATTGACCTTTCCAAGAGTCAGAAATCCAAAACAGTCAGGAGTAAATTCATAAACACACTTACTTAGAGGGGCTCTAAATGTCCAGCAAAAACAGAGGACTAAAAAAGAAGAGAAAAAAATCAGCACCATTTGATGCAAAGAATATACTTTAAATCCGCATTCCTAAGAAGGTTCCCTTACTAGTTTGTACTTATAGAAGGCACATATAATTGCAAGGACATTTTTCAGCCTGAAACTTTGCTCATCTGTTTAAAGAATATCCTCACTAGGAACGGAGTCGCACATTTAGGCTTGGCGTAGCTGCTGCAATCTACCACTTTGATTAAAAAGTCT
Source organism: Phaethon lepturus (assembly GCF_000687285.1). Classification (NCBI taxonomy): domain Eukaryota; kingdom Metazoa; phylum Chordata; class Aves; order Phaethontiformes; family Phaethontidae; genus Phaethon; species Phaethon lepturus. Next base: position 57,423 of record NW_010518482.1, read on the forward strand.
AATTTAAAATTAAAAATGTATTTTTTAAATAATTCTTTCAGCTATATAAATGTTGAGATTCTTTCTAAAGTGTAATATAGTTACTGTACTTTGTGAAGCAATTCCAGTTCTCAGTGTGTCTCATAGCATCAGGCTCTTAGATATTCCAACTATACAATGATTTTCAGTTAATAATGATGTTTGGGACACAGCACCTTTCATCTGAAAATACTGAAGAAATATAAAAACAATACTTAAATCTCAGAGAAGGCCTTCTGATGGGCTGACCAAAGCATGAAATGTGGGACATTATTCATGTTTCACAGTAGGTCAGCCACTTCTCTTTAAATGCTAGGCGCTCAGATCATTTCCTGTACAATAGGCATGAAGCCAGATTTAACATTGTATTTTTATGATACTGCAAAGCAAAAACCACCTCCTACTGCTTCTTGCATTTCACAAAGGTGGGAATATGACTGTGATAAGGCTCCAATTCAGAAGTTCATCCATATTTAGAAAAGTATTTAGCTCATCCTAGGCCAAGTTTACATATGCATATGCATGTGATTAAAGCAAAGCAAATGCTGTAAGACTGCACCAAATTAGCATGAAGGAACATCCAGTCCTACGACATGGTCTAAAAGACAACAACAGGGTGAGTTTGGCATGAAACCCAATCCTCTGGTTGCCCCAGCTGAGCACTTTCACACTTCGATGCTGTTCTGCCCCCAGCCTTTATGTGCCACATGCTTTTCAGAAAAAGTATGTCTCCCAAAGATGTTCCAGACACACGCAGCATCATTTTACTAGAATTACTACAGATACCGAAGTTGTCATGAATCCACCAGCGCAGATCACTGAGATAGTAACGATGCCTGACTAAAATAGTTTGCAATTGCTTTCCAATGGTTTCTGCATAAGATTTGATATCTTAAGCCACACCATGATTAGGAGAAAGTTCTGTACATCACAGTGAAAAGCTGGGGTTCTTGAGTTCCCTCCTATATTTTTGAAGGATATCACTACCACATATACGGTAGAGTAAATATACCTATCTATCTGTGGGAAGTTAGATGGAAATAGATACAGATGATACCTGCAGCTGAAATAATGAATAAAGCTGTTTTCAGATGAAGAACACACATCTGAATAGCCCATCACATAGCATTTTTTTGTGAAGTTAAACCTAGACAGGCTCTCTCCTAGGAAAAGGGGAAATTGATTCGAAGTACTCACAGGAAAAGCTGATGTTGAAAGTTAAAGTAGTTACAAAGAATGGAAAACAGTTGGGTCCAAATCACAAATTTTTTAAAACCATTGCTCCCTTCAGTGCCTTTGACTTTTGCAGTAATGTAGGTGTCTCTTGCCCTGTCACAGTGAGGATATGGTATGCAGAAAGACATGATCGCTGCGTTGAGCATACACTGTAATGTCTCAAAAACAGATCTATAATTTTTTTCTTCTTTCTCCTGCTTGGTTTACCAAGCTGCCCCTGGGGTGCTCATTGCTAAACATATTCATAAAATTGCTTCAACTTAAACAGAAACAAAAGATACAGAGAAAAAAACCTACTTTGGATTATAGCTGAACACCACCAGTAAAATTAGCCAGTGGCTCAGATCCTCACTGGGTGTAAATTAGTCCTTTCAACCCCAGATGGGGTTTTGTCAGTTTGCACCAGTTTGTTTTGTTTGCAGCATTGCCAGTGACAGCTGAGTTTGGCTTGTCCCGCTAGAACAAATAGGAAAAGGAGAGAACAAAATATACTTTGCCAGCACTTTCTAGATGATCTTTCTTGTGATAGAAGTGTTTGTATTTTAGTAAGTGCCTTTTCCCCATAGTCCAGCTACTTTTGCTTGAGCCTAGAGAGAAGTGCAGATTCTCAGTGGGTGCCAATTGATGTAGCCCCAGTGGTGTCAATGGATGACTTTTTAAAGCACAAACCTATAGCTATTCGCCTGCAGCTCTTCACCTGTAGAAAATAGCATTGTTTACTATGAGGTGAGGCTGGGACAAGAGCCATGAAAAGCGCCTAAATTATGCAATGATCTGACAGAGACTGAAATTTTCCCACTGAGGAAGACCCCATGCTTTCTTTAAAGGTTATTATGCAGAGCCAGTTCAGGTTTGTTGTGCTCTCCTTTCTTTGTGTTAGAAAATAGTATGCATACTCTGCAAATCTGTGACTTCTTTATAAAATCTTGGTCTTATGCTTTTAAATCTATACCATATGAAATATCAATCTGTCCAATTTTTTCTCTCTGAATATAACAGTTATCAAGCTAATAACAATGACTGATAGAAAACCAGATCCACTTGAATTGGGATGGGCTAGCTGAAAAACTCCGTTGATGAAAAGGAGTTAAAACCTATGTCATTTTGTCACCTTTCACTATGACAGTGCTCCCCCTCCTTTTCATTTTCCTTGCATTTTATACTCTTGACAGTACCCAGCAAGAATCCAAAGGCTGGAGCAGGGTGGCTTGGGCAGACAGTTAATCCATCTTTCCTCAGCTGCAGCACATCAGGCCGGTCAGGCAGCACCCAGTTCTGCTGATTTGGAACATGCTGCTTAGGAGTCTCTGTCTGAGCGAGACTTAACAGACCTTGAATGAGCAAACAGCAAGATCAGTGCTATTTTTAGACAGGATCTAACCTTCTGTTGTCCTCATCATTGATTTGTGATCGGAAAAAAAAAAAGAGTAGAATTTGATAAGTGACCTCTGACATGAAAGAGTACAGCAGTTACACAGCCAGAAAAAAGAGAAAAAAAAGGGGAAAAGGGGAAAAAAAAAGAAAGGAGAATATTTTAGATACCTGTGATGCATCTTATACAGATATATGACTGATAAAGAATAAGGAACCATATGTTTCTCATTCCAATTGTCCTCTGCACCCCTCCTCTCAGAAGAAAGGATAGTAATGAAGTTTTACTACACATAAAATAGCTTCGGTAAGTGCTACCATTAACTAGATAATAAAGAGAGTTGCCTGAATGTTGCAAAAGAATTGTTTTTTAAAATGTCAGTTAATTGCTAAATGGGTCCAGCTCCTATCCAGCTACTTTATCTTTGCAACAAAGAAGACTTCAGCAACTGAGTGAAAGATTTTATACCCCTTTTCTTTGTTCCCTGCAAGGAAATGCAAAAGACAGAGCCTGTTACACACTGCAGCAACTTTTGATACTAGAGCATCCAGTCTGTCCCCCGCCCCTTAATTGTCCCTAGGACAGACTGACAGACCAACTAACCAAACTCCTTGGGATGTTCACCAGGACTCTGCCAGGCCCTGGCTCAGCCTTGGTGTCACCTGGACTTTCCAGAAGGAAAGTTGCCAAAAAAGAATCACTAACATGTTTTGAAGCATAACTGAACTTCAAAAGGGGTCTCCTTGGATGCAAGGGGAAAGCACTGTAAACCCTGAGGTAGGGGTTAAACCCATGTCAGCTAGCAGGTACTCTGAAATCAGAGACGAACGATTAATGACCAAGCAGGTAAGAGGCAAGTGGGACAAGGGGGCAGGCAGAGGCGAGGGGCAGATTCATGCCAGCAGGAGCAAAGCTTGCATTTTGAATCCTCTTTCAAGCATGTTTATCACTCCTTCAGACCTGGCCCCATGATACTGTTTACAGTATGGAACTGCTGCCTGAAAAGCAGCTGGTCATATTAAGTCAGAACATTAAACTAGCAGATTGTAACATTTCATTACCATTGTGCCATTTGTGTGAAAACTGAGGCTGTGGTGGTGGTGGTGACGGTCTGTGTTAGGCTGGCATCCTGTTTCTTCAGGCCCCTGAGACCTGACTCTGCTTAGCTTTGGCTGATTCCAGCTCTGTGGTCGCTTTTATGTCCATTCTCCTTGTTTACAATATCTACTTATTTAAACCTAGTTCAACAAAGCTTTTAAGCACGTGCTTAAAGTTAATCATACGCTTTGCTGAATAGGAATGATTTTAAGCATGTTTAAATTTAAGCATATGGGTAAGTGTCTGGCTGGAATAAGTGCTGTCATTATGAGCAACTTTTGAGAAGCCTATCAATTGTGTGCATAACGCCTGAGCGTCCCCATGCAGAGCACTCTTTTATTTGGGAGCGAGGGAGCCTAGAGACCTAGACAGTAGGCTTTCCGCCTTTATTCACAGCCTAAATCATCCTCCGTAACAGATAATTGTATCACTGCGTCTTACATGTTCATTTATCTTTCAAGAGTTCTGTTTAGTTTATTGTATAGATTAATATGAAACAAGTTTTGCTTTGCTTGTATACAATGACGCTGCCTTGGCATGCAAGCTCTCCATGTACTGTGTAGAAAAAACACTGCTTTCCATCAAATCCTGTCACCTTTATCCTGTTCTTCTTGGATGAAATGCCTGTTGACTCAGATGTCAAGATTAGTTCTTTTTTTATTAAAAAGTGATAGGAACACGTATCAAACAGGTTGAATTTTCTCCAGCAAAAATGCCACCTCTAGACTGTGGCTAGACTCTGCATGAAGTTTTAATAGGGAGCTCAGGGAATTAATTAGATATGTAAAAATTGCCAACAGTAATGAGAACTCATGTCCATCACCAAAAATGTAACCTATGGTTGAAGAAAGCGTATTGCTTGGGGACACATCCAACATTGATTTTTTATGTGAGACCTCATTGACTTCAATAGGAATTCATTTATGGAATGATAGTGGAATATGGCACCCTGGTCATTGTTCCTTAAGAGGCTTTAGCTTTTACAAGACAAGGTGGATGGTCTGAAGGTTTTACGTGACGTGGTTGTGAGATGAATGCATAAGTGATGTAGAAAAGCCAGGTATGAATTAAGTGGGTGATCTGAAGTGCATGCAAATAATCTTTTCATCCTCTACTGACCAGTTGTCTCTTTTCGATAGATTTACAGGAAAAACATTTTACATAAGTTTTGTGGAGTTTAAATTGATATTCTTGAGACAATTTTCTATATCCTGGCAAATGTAAATGTAAATTTTATTTAGGTATGCTGGCGGTCCTTCTGAATAAAGATCATAGGAATCTTAAATGTCTTAAAGCAAAGCAAGCTCTCCAGATATTATACTTTTGAATATGCAAAATATCATGGCTGTAAGGTCTTTTAGCCAGGAGTTTACTGAGTCTCTGAGCTGATATGTTGTTTAGGACATTGACAATCCAAGAGTTTCTCTTCCCACAATGCAGAAAGTTCACAGTTCTAATTCCCTGTGCATAAAGAAACCCCATAGGTGTTCTATTTTTCCCCAGGTGTATTTTTGAAGAGATGGAGGGAGGGACTTCTGTAGCCTAGATGGAGAGCAAAGATAGTTCTGTTGGATGACCTCAGAAACGGCAGCAGCTCTAAACTCTAAACTATTGGCTCTGTACTGAGGAGGTGGATTAGTGGGTAGGCCACCACCGAGGTAGATGGAGTTGGATTTTTTTTTTAATTTATTTATATTATGGATTTGCATTCCTTCTCTTTCTCAGAGTATGTGTGAGTGCTAGTAACAGTTAGAGGTGCTGCTGTTGATGTCATTAAAACAAAAGTTAAAAATAATTCTTTGCAAATGATTATTTATTACCTATAAACAAAAATATAGACACTCTATATATGAGTGTCAATAGACACTCCTCCCCAAGAACAAGTTTGATACTGTGATGAAATACTATTTATGAGTAAAGCAAGATGCTATTACGATGCTGTAATAATGAAGGGAGAATTTTGCGGGTTCATTGCTGCTTTGTTAAATGCTAAACACAATAAAGGGATTTGGAGAATAACTAGGAGAGAGTGAAAAAGAAAAAAGGGAAAAAGAGAGAATGGTAGAATGGTACTGATAAGAACACACACAGGAAATTCCCTCTGGTTTATATTCTGATCACACATCAGTGTTACTCTGGAGTAACTCCTTGAAGCTAATGGTTTACAGACAAAACAAAATTGGTCTAGGGAGAAAAGAAAGTATTAGAAATTTGTAAAAGTGGAAAAGGAATTTGACCTCATCTAAAGACATTAACAAAAGATAACTGGGGGTGAAATTCAAAAGTCTTCACTTGCACTTTGAAAATCGATGTAGGATGTACTTATCTCTACACATGATCACAGTACAAGTACACATAAACAAAGCAGAGTTAACCTACTAAGTTAAGACATTGTCAGTAAGGCAGATGAAACAGTAAGAAGCTTTCCGCACGTTGCTCCTTGAGTGGCCTGGCAGTCAATGTTGAGTTTGTTGATGCCCTGTGTGTACTGCCAGCAATGCCAGAACTACCTAATTTACACCAGCACAGATATATCTAATGAGTTGCAACATAAACATTTTAGATGCTTAAAGCCAGTGGTACTTCAGCTTGTAAGCTTTCTATCCCTTCTGAAATATAAGATAGGCAGTTGGACTAGATGATCATTGTAGGTCCCTTACAGAAATAGAAATATTCTATTATATTCTAAGATTTAGATTCCTGATATGAAAAGCTTTTGAAGATTTTCTTCCACAACTAATTTTTTATTACAGAAACGAAGCAAGTAAGGAATCATCTGCATATCACAACTTCTGTTTCTCTGGGTTAAATGGATTTTCCCTTCAACTGCTGTGGCCAGTTTAAGAAGTGACAGTCAGTTTTAAGGCATCACATTTGAATTCACTATTTGCCAAGCTACCTTTGTAGTGTAGTCTCCAGAATGATTGGTGATTTCAGGATGTTGTTTTCTAAAGAAATTTGAAACACTTGGAAAAGAACCCCTAAAATACTATGAGGAATATTTTTAACTCTTTTGAAAACTGTTTAGAAATACCAGCTATTTGAGGAGATGAACACTGTGCATATTAAAACTATGCCTTTTCAAAGCTCTGAAGCTGTTGCTAAAATGTTACAATAAAAACCTCATTCCATCCAGAACACATTATCAGTTAATGCGAACACGGGATTTTTAAAAAGCTATTACATTCTTTGGTGCTCAGAGCAAGGAAACAATAAAGTGAATATAAACTCATCAGCTCCCACTTGTGACCTCGTGCGGAGCGCTGGTACTTCACAGGGCTCGCTGTGAAGCTACCAACAACCCACTGTATGACATGGTGCTTTCTGTTCACACACAAGTCTCTCTGGAAAGCAGCGTCAGCCCGGGACTACTTCAGTGGGACTGCGACAAGTTAGGGGACAATAGGAAGGAATTGCTCCGGAAGTTTTAAATGTGGTCAAGAAAACCTTTTGATCAACTAATAGGGGCATCTTCGGGTGGAAGTCATGAGTGTTAAAAGCACATTTCAAAGCAGCCATTGGAATAGAATAAGCAACACTTCAGGCACCTGAGATCAAATAAGCAATAGTTTTGTAGAAGTTCTTGATCAAAGTGACAGTACTTACCTGACCAGTGAATCAACAGACTGCAAGAGGGTGAAATCAGAATCCAAAATTCAGATATACCTCAACTTAAAGCACAATACTGTATAGACATGGGGGTAGCTGCACCGTGCAATAGCTGAGGATACGTCCCTACCTTCAGCACTGTAGGAAACAACATAAGTATTTTCCTACTTGAGTTCCAGATGCAGGGAGAAAAAAGGATGTTACCAAGGGGAAAATGCAATATGCTGACCATCTGGTGAGGCACTTGCAGGCAGGGTGTGATCTCAGATACAGGAATGGATCACCCACATCTTTCTTATCCAGACTGCCAAGCAGCAGTTGTGATGCAGAAAAGATTTGTCTATTAAGAGGTGCAATGAAATGCCATCATACTTCAGAGAATTAACATAACTATGTTCAGGCTTCAGCTTCTTGATTTTTTGTATGTTTTGCATTTGGATTATGTAACATAATGTAGCAATAACTAATGTAGCATGTCATTTGACCATATGTTTAACATTAGCATGCGTGATGTCACAGACTAATTATCATGAAAAAATGACCTATGATCTAAAAACCTTTATTTCAGAAATGTGCAAGTTTAACCCTGTTTTAAGTGAAAAGTATTATCAACAGTTTAAATTATAGATTTATTATACTGGGCAATTATTAAGGTATATGAAATATGTCTCTAGTTAGCAACAGGGTTCTGAAGAACTACTTGGATGCTGTCTTTCTTAGTTTTTCTTTTCTGATTTGCTAGTTACAACACGCCTAGATTTTTATGAGTTTACAGTTAATGCCTTCTCTGCCTACCAATATACTGGCAACTCTGCAAGTAACTGTATGTCTTCCAAACCAGTGAGTGGCGTTGCCCGTACTGATGAAAGAGTTCTCTGTAATAAATTCATTAGCATTAAATATTGCCACTTGTATCCATGCCACATTTGCTTAGGCTTGGTGTTGTCATCTTTTTGATCTCTACTATAAAGCTTGGGTTGTTTTCTGTGGCTGGCCAATACTTGTGTCCCAGACTTCCATTTCTGAATTTACAGAAGGTCCTTGATCAAAATGCATTGAATCTCATACAGACATATATAAAGTGGCATATTGTCTTCTTGTGCATTTCTTTGCTTGTTCCTCATGAGTGACTCTCTGAAAGTCTGTTTTAGGAGACCTGCTCAAGATACTCAGGAATGGTACAGCAATTGTCAAGCAGGTCCGTGGTGACGAGGCTGGTCCAAGGGCAGGCCAAGATAGCAGGCTAGGGACCAACAGGGTTCATGGCCAGGCAGAGGCCTGGCTGGCACAGAGCTGGAGACAAACCCATCTACAGCACAGCTCAGGCAAGGACTGAAGGCCCGGGGCTGAGCTGAAATGGAGCCTCTGGGTCCTTGGGCAGGGACTGTGGGTGGCAGCCACAGGGGAGGCCGGGCAGAACCACCAGGGTCCACCAGTGCACCAAGGACCCCGACAGTATAGTCCACAATGGAGAGCAGTACTTGAATGGTATGTGCCAGAGGATTCTCTCCAGGCCTGCGCTTCCATGTAGTCCAGGAACAGCTTTTGAAGTCACTTTCAGCTGGGATAACCACAGCCTCGTTCTGCAGAGGGCTTGGTGGCTCATGTCCTGTATGTATCATTGTTTCAGTTTGACCAGAATTCCACTTTTGGTTACCGAATGTAACTTCCTTTCCAAGCGAGGTTCTTAACCATCCCATGCCAGCATTCTTTGGTAACTTTCCTCAGAGCGATGGGTCCAACCTGGAACACGTGGTGAACGCCAAATTCTCTACTTGTGCAATGCAGAGGTTACATTAGTGTTCAGCCCTTTATATTTTGAAAGTTGTATAACAAACTAGTGTTTATAGACTGTCGTTCCTTGTTTCTCTTTTTGGAATCAGACACAGCATACATATTTTTGATATATTATTAAATATATCCACCAGGTATTCAAGTTGAACAGTGTTATTCCTGAAGGCTCAAAAAATAGTACATTGCAAATGCTGTTTCTACTTATGCAAGTCGTCTTCTGCAAGCAGAAGTGAAGAGTGGGAGAGGTGGAGATACAATCCCATGTGTTGATGGAGTGATTACTTCAGGAATTCATTTATGTTTTCAGAAAAACTGTATGCAGATTGTCCAGGTCATTTGGATATCTGCCTCTCAACTGTGCACATGCTGAAGATTATGAAACCCTACTGAATTCTCATCTTCTGAATTCTTTTTATCTTGTTTTCACTTTGGACTGCATCATACTGAAATTTAGTCAGAATATGTTATCTCCCTAGCTGCAAAGTTATCATAATGCATTTAACATGGCCTGCATATCAATTACATTCCTATAACCAAGAATACATGGGTTAAAGAGTCTGGAACAGCATATATAAAGAAATGTAGAATTTAGTTAGATTTTATAACCATGGGCTTATAGTCAGTGAGAAATAAAAAAGCATGCAGACTTGGTTTCTCCTCTTTCCTTCCTTGGGCAGCTGCCCAAACGTTGCATCTCTGAGTTATAAAAGGGAGTTCGATTTGGCTCCTGTACAGATTCCACATTCACTGAACTGCTTTCTTCATTTAGTTAACGGTCTTTCTGAGCAACACTGGGTTGCATTCATCTTTATTATGCAGTAATGGGAATCACTGCATGGGAAGCCTTGGCCTCGAGTTTTGCATAAAACTGCAGCTTACAGATGCTCTAATCCTACAAGCTATTAGTACAATAGACTTAAAATTGATGTATAGGTATAAGTCTTCCACATCACCTACCTGAAAGCCAAGAGTTACGAAATTTAATAAACTGCCTGTGTCCTTGGAGCTGCGATCTCCCTTCATTTGGGAGAACAAAATGTCCATCACTGCTCCTGACAATTATTAGAATAATTGATAATGTAATATGAGAAGCAATTCAACATCAAGGCAATTTCTGAGACGCAGTAGGCAAATTTAAAACATTTTATTGTGCTAATATTACGGTTACAAGTGATATTTTAAAGCAATTTGCCATGATAGTGTCATTGCAGTGCTAAGACAAGTAGTTCCTTTTAACGCTGTTCGCAGAAAAGCTGCTATCCACATAGATGTAGACAAGCTTCTGGAAGACTGGTTTAATATAGTTTAATAACAATTAAAAAGCATAATCAGTGTGATAGAGTATAGTTGTGAAGAAAAAAATGCTGGACGAATTTCTAGAGTGTATGTAAATGCCTGGTATGAAGCAGTGTTGAGTAATATATTGCAGTCAATACATGCCATTGACTACATAACGGTGTGCAGTATAATTTATGTCTTTTTCTTTCTAAGAAAAATAGAAACTCTGTAAAGATATGCAAAAATATTTAACCACTACCTCCAAGCACTATTTCACCACATTTCTAGAATATTAAGACTAATCATGTATGTAATAAAGAAATGTTGGTTTTCCATAGTAGTATGCAAGGGAAGTATCATCTTTCTAGAGATGTATATTTTATGAACTACAGCAATGATTATTTGATTGATTTAACTGTCAGAGAGGTTATAATAATCATAAAACAATTCAAAACATCATTAACTAGCAGAGCGTTTGAAATAATACAAATGAGACATTGATTCATGGTCATGTTTAGATTTACTTTTATGTACTGTTGTGGTCCTTAAATATTTAGAGCTAGTTTACACATAATTATGGACACTTATGTAGTACTGTTTTCTAAGAGAGATTCTTGATCATAACTAGTTTGTAACCAAGGAGAAAACAAAAAGAGCATCTACTGTTGCTAAAACAGAAAAAGAAAGAAACAAAATCTTCAGAAAGAGTTAGAGAAATGCAGAAGTTTAAAGAAGAGCTCAGCATGGGGTAAGAATGGAAACTAACTCACAGCCGTTATTATGGAATGGCTGTCAAAATAGTACATATTGGGCAATTAGTTACCTCAAATTTGGTTTGGAAGGCTTTGGAGAAGAAATGGTTC